>NW_017619273.1:7931815-8064315 GCF_001879475.1 Ipomoea nil | reverse complement strand
ATTGCAAAATGAATTAGAGGAAGAAATTCCATAAGATTGTTTGAGAAGCTAAGGATAAAATTCAGCAAAAATAAATTTCTGAAATCATATAGCAGCGAGGCAGTGGTCTACAAATATATATTAAAATACTAAGTCTACAAATATATATATATATATATATATATATATATATATATATATATATATATATATATATATATATATATATATATATATATATATATAATAAGGCAGGGTTCCAGTGAGAACATGTGCTTAGGTGAGAACGTAAGAACACATCGGGGTCGTTTACTTCATTTCTCTGTTTTTCCATTTCTAGTTTTCCATTTTTCCATTTCTCCATTTTTCTTTCTCAATTCTTCCAGTTTTCCATTTCTCCAAATTTTCAATTTTCATTCCCCATTCCTCTAATTCTTCATTTCTCTAATTTTTTTATTTTATTAAATACAATCATTCCATATAGCATTTTTACATTTCTACAACAAAGATAATAATAATAATAACAATAATAACAACAATAATAATAATAATAATAATAATAATAATAATAATAATAATAATAATAATAATAATAACAATAATATGTGTGCATAAAGATGAAGAAGGGGGAAATTTTTTTTTAAAAAAAAAAAAAGAAGAAGAAGATAATAATAATAAAGCAAATGAGCAGAGCAAAACTGACGGCAAAGCAACAATTGAAGTAAAGGCGCAGTACAGGATTCGAAAGCAACGATTGAAGCAAAGGCGAAGGCGCAACCTCTTGGACGGACTACTGTTCACGCGTGTTTTCTCCATCTCTCCATTTGGAGAAGTCCAAATTTTCTTTCTCCAAAAATGTACATGAAGTTGGAAAATGGAGATGGAGTAAGCACTTGGAAGAAGATATTTTGTAATGGGTTTTTTTCGCTGATCAAGTTATATTTTAGGAAAACAGGGATATTTTAGGTTTTTTGGGTTATGTATGTGGGTGGAAGATTGGAAGGTGCCGTCTTTCTCGCTGGATCCTCGCAATCTCTAGTTGAGAGTCGTAGGTTGGACTCTATCGTGATCGACTCATCGCAAAGCTTTCTCACTCCTAGTTTGCGATTGGTTTCTACTCCCCCCGTCGCTGCTTCAGTTCTCCCGTCTCATAATTTCTATATTTTTCGTGGACCATGGCAGACTGGAGGTTGGCCTATTTGTCGTGCTAGCGTTCGCGCTTGTGGGCGTTCTGGTGGCCGCCACGGGCCTGGGTAGTGGGGAGGTTCCGGCAGCAGTAGTGGCACTCGAATTTCCGGTTGCTTTCGCCGCCGTTGTTGTCATTGTCTTTGCTGTCCCCTCCTCTGGCGGTGGCGGGGTGTCGTTGGATTCGAAGTTGTCCTCCGCGCCGAAGTCTTTGCCGAGGAGCCTAATCCCCTTCTCCTCTTTGAGCGGCGTAGGGCGGATGAAGGGAAGCTGAGAGAAAGAGTCAACGTTCATGAAGTCGCGAGTCTCTCTCTTCTCATTCTTCTCCATTATCAGCGCAGTTCCATTTAAACCACGACAGAAAATTGGGTGTCGATTGTGAAGTGAAATTGTTTAAGTAGAGAGAGAGAAAGAGGATATGTTGGAATTTGGAAGGAGCTGAGGGAGGGAGGAGAATATGAACGAAGAAGTAAGCTAAGATAAACATGTTTTATATTTTCTCTTAGATTATATCTCTGGTGAGTTCTTTTGACATGGTTTTTTTTTTTTTTTTTTTTTTTTTCATTCAACGGCTAGTAGTTGAGATATTAAGTGATTTTTTAGACATTGGGAAGGTGAATACAATAACTTGAAAAGGTGGAGAGTCCTTTCTTTGAATCCATTTTTGTGCATTCATTAGATGCTGGCAACTGTATATCTGCTATTTCATTTCCATTTGTGATTGTAAAAGGCATTCCCCTCTACTTTGCTCAGAATACAATCCATGTCTCTGCAAGTCCTTGATAGTTCTTAATTGTAAACTACATATGCAATTGCTTCTTATTTCTTTTAACAAGTTAGGCTTATAAGTGCATAAAATGTGGAACTATTACGTATGCAAAAAATTTCCTAGCCCTTATGTTTACTCAGATGCGCACTGCAGTGGGAGTCTAAGCATCTAATTTCTATAAGCAATGAAACTAAGAATTGGCTTACTTCAAGTAAATGATCTTATACTGTAAATGATCTTATACTTGTAGCTCTTCAACAAACAATCTACATTTTGGCACCATCTGCTTGTGGTCAATCACATCATCCATGGACATTTTGGCACACACAATTCAGAATGACACACACTCATCCTCTATGTTATGGCACAATCATTTTAACGCAAGTGCACATAGAATTGTTTAACATCATCCTGGTTTCCATGGATTCAATATATTAGAATTTTTGCACATAATGGCACACACAGATCAACCTAAGTGCACGTCAGTTCATGGTCACAATATATAATTCTACAAATTATGGCACCCTCAATTCTACAGATTATGGCACACTCAGTTTTACCGAAGTGCACAACGTCATCTTTAACATCATCCTGATCATTAATGTGCAATCTAACTACCGATTTAGGTTTTTAGTTGAGATGGAGCAAACGCTTCAATTTGGTATCAGAGCTAGACCAAAGGTGATGGGTTCAAATCTCAGCGCCACCCATAAGTGACTACAGTTCACGTGTTGCTTGAAATCCACCACATACGTGAGGGGGCGTGTTGAGCATATAGCCATTGTGCAATCTAACTCTTTTAGTTGAGATGGAGCACATGCTTCAATTCGTGTATGTGATCTATTAGTATTTTTGCACATTATGGCACTCACAGTTCAACCTAAGAGCTACATTCTATATAGTATTTTTTTTCCAGTCTAATTTAATTTTAATTTATTAATTAAGAAAAGTATGTGATATAATAGTGTGTAAAGTAGGAATAATAATAAAAATAATACTAAAATTAAAATACTTTGAACCATTCATTTCAACAAATAATTACACTAACATTTTTTAGTTACTGTTAGGGGATTAACTTTATTGGCTCTTATTAGGTTTGTAGATAGATGTAGATGTAGATTATTCTTAAAATGTTCTATACCAAATATAAATTCCATTTAAAAAAAGAGAACTCACTTCAATACCATCTTCATTTTTATGTTATTATTTTTTATTTTTCTAAAAAGTAAAAAGTTTTCAAATATTATGGCGCACTCAGTTTTATCCAAGTCCACAATGTCATCTTTAATATTATCATGGTTTACGCGAATTTGATCTATCAGTATTTTTGTATATTATGGCACACACAGATCAACCTAAGAGCTACATTTTATTAGTAGAATCAATCTGCCTTCCGCAGTTACATTCTATTAGTAATTTTGCACATTTAGGCACACACAATGCAGTATGCCATACACTCATCCTTTACATTATGGCACAGTCATTTTAACAGAAGTGTATAACATAATCCTAATTTCTGTAGATTCAATCTATTAGAATTTTGCACATAATGGCACACACAGATCAACCTATGTGCACGCCAGTTCATGGTCACAATAATTCTACACATTATGGCACACTCAGTTTTACTCATGTGCTCAACGTCATATTTAACATCATCATAGTTTACGCGAATTCAATCTATCAGTATTTTTGCACATTATGGCACACACAGTTCAACATAGTAGTATTTTTGCACATTATGGCATTCACATGTTAACCCAAGTGCACACCCTAATCTATCACATCATCCTGGTTTTTGTGTTTTCATACTAACGGTATTATTGAACAATATGGCACACAGTTCAACCCAAGTGCACACCAACTTATTTTACGTGTTTTCATACACACACTTATTCTGCATATTGTAGCACACACAATTTAACCAAAGTGCACACCATAATCTATAACATCAACCTTGTTTTCGTGAATTCAACCTATCAGTGATTTTGCACATTATGGCACACACAGTTCAACCTAAGAGCACACACAGTTCAACCCAAATGCACACCAACTTCTTTTATATATTTTCATACAAACATTAATTGATTACATTATGGCACACACAGTTAAATCTAAGTGCGCATCCTAGTCTGTCGCATCAACCTGGTTTTCATGTAATGTATGGCGTATTATCTGTTAGACGCTTTCTATGTGCACATTGTGAAATACAGCGTGGCACATCCGAATTTCACGTTATTTTGTATTTCTGTTTTTACAGCATCATGGCACACACCCGTTAACCCAAGTGCACACCCTAATCTATCACATCATCCTAGTTTTCATGTTTTAATATTAACAGTATTATTGCACACTATGGCACACACACTTCAACCCAAGTGCATACCAACTTATTTTACGTGTTTTCATACACATGCTCATTTTGCATATTGTGGCACAAAAAGTTTAACCCAAGTGCACACCATAGTCTATAACATCAACCTAGTTTTCGTTAATTCAGTCTATCAGTGTTTTTGCACAGAATGTCACTCACGGTGTAACCCAAGTGCACACCATAGTCCATCACATCATTTTGGTTTCTGAGATTTCATTTTGTTAGTATCACTGCACATTTTGGCACACACAGATAAACCCAGGTGCACACCGATCTGTACTACGTCTTTTCATACACACACACACACTAATTTTGGCACACACAGTGTAACACAAGTGCATACAATGTATATATTACTTTGGAAGATTATAGGTATCGATGCCTTGATCTACGTCGGCCACAAATGAGTTCCAACATATTCTTGTGACATAGTGTGGTGAAACTGATGCGAAGGTACTTCGAGGATGAGCATGGTTTTGTGGAGGTATTAAGTCAGTGATGCCATTTGAATCTCTATATCAATGCATGATGTGAATCATGTGATGCACCCCCGTGTTTTTGCTCTATTCTCTGTATTGTTCCTGACCTTCCCCATGGTTGTAAGGTAGACTCCAATATATGCTCGTTGATGATGGTGTGGCATTGTCTGTGGCTCTCTCCGATTGCAGTTGCTTTGTTCGCGTGTGATTCCCTTCCCCGTAGTGCATGTAGAATCTCAATGCAATATGACTTCTTCATCACTTTAAAATCCTAAAATCATGGAAAGAATATAAATAAAATATCCCCTTTTAATTGGTAACTGGATAAAATTACACTAATATCCTTTCTAATTAATTATGTTTGAGATGGACATTAAAATGCTAGATTATTCTGATCATTAATTAGGGAAATTTAGATGGATTAGATTAGTTCTTAAGTTCCTACCTAACAAAGAGTTCTCACTTGAAGGCTCCCCTATATATATATATATATATATATATATATATATATATATATATATATATATATATATATATATATATATATATATATATATATAGAATTATAATTATGCAAAAAACATCTCTTAAAATAAAAACTGCGTGGACTTATTTAGACCATAGGATGTGTGTTTTTAATGGTTGTGATGAGTTTTGCTTTCACGCATCGCGTGATTTTTTTTCCCCAGTTTGTATATTTGTTGGGGGTATTTTAGGTATTCTATGTATGTAACCCCTAATCTTTTCCGCACTTCACTCCACTCATGAGTTACGCAAGTCACGCCACTCACGCATGGTGTCTTTGTCGTTGTGGGAGACGCTGATAGCTTGATGTTTTGTTCAGTACGCTGAATTTGGAGTTGATTATTTCTGTGTTTTTTATTATTTTTTTTGGTTGATTTTTTAGATTTGTCTTCTGACTTGTTTCCTTGGTTGTTTTGTCTTGTATTTGGGTGTTTATTTGGAAGTTTCATAGCATGGTGTATTTACATGCATCATGCTTATAACAGAGACTGATAGTGTGTATAGAATTTAGTTGATAATAATCTCTTTTAATCTTTTCACCCTTTGTGCATTAATCACTGTTTTCCATCTTGGTTGATAGCAGTGTATCTTCCCTCATTTCTCCTTAGTATGTAATTTTAGAACATTTTTGCATAGCAGTGTGATTTTTGTTTTCTTCTTAGTATACATATTGTGAGGTGAATTTTCAAACACCAAGGTTCTAAAAAAAATTGTTTTTCCTAATAAGACTCTATGTATTTGAGTTAGATTGTGGTTCCCTATTCTAGTCTTCTTGAGACTCTTTATATATACATGTAATCGTACATTTGTAATCACATTACTTAATACAATTCATTCAGTTCTCATATGATATTATAGTTAGCTAGGGTTCATGATAATTATTTTTAAAGAATCAAAGTCTGTTCATTATGAAAAGCAATTTCTGCCACGTAAACAATTGAGGGAAGAAAGGAAGAATTCCAAAATTGTTCCACGACAGCAAAACACCACGCCATAATTGAAGAATTGATGAGCCCAAAATTGCTAATCCAAAATTCAAAAGCATGAAAGGGATGCTATACGCCACACCGGAATTAAACGTCACCGACATATGAGCACTGTTTGGTTTAGCATGCTATACGAATCGTGATCATCAAGTGGCGGAAGTGATGGGTCGTGGCGGTTCGCATCGAGGTCAGCAGCGTAGCAGGTGTGATTTTAAAGTTCAATGTCAAATTTGTAATGGTTTCGGTCACACGAGAGTCAATTGTTTTTGGCGCCTTAATGAATGCTGTCAAATTTGTAATGGTTTCGGTCACTCGGGAATCAGTTGTTTTCGACGATATGATGATCAGTGTCAAATTTGTAATGGTTTCAACCACACGGGAGCCAACTGTTTTCGGCACTATTCAGGGGCTCCAGGTTCTCAGGCTAAGAATGGTTTGGGTGCTAAAACCTCGTCAAATTTTCATACTTGGGTTGCAGACACTAGAGCCACAAATCATGCAACTCAAGATATAGTTGTCTTTTCAACCTCAGAGAAGTACACTAGTAATGACACTTTACGTCTCGGTGATGGTATGAGCCTTTCAATTAGTCATCTTGGTCGTGCTACTTTTGATACCCCTTCTAGATCTTTTACGATGTCTGATATATTGCATGTTCCTTGTCTGTCTACCTCTTTATTATCTGTTCAATGTTTTGCTACAGATAACAATGTGTTCTTTGAGTTTCATCTTTCTTTTTTTCTTGTGAAAGATATCACCACCAAGTAAATCCTCCTACGGGGCAGTAGTTCGGGTGGCCTATACACTTTGTGTGACACCCCGTCAATTTAAAATCTAGTTAAGGATTAATTAGATAATTAATCCTAGTTTTATTGGTAATTGATTCCCAAAAATCCTGAAAATTCAATAGTCGGAGGACTAGAATTTGACTAGTCAATCCAAGTCAAAGAGTTGTACCTTATGCCTAGTGAGCTGTTCCCTTGTCTCCTTATTCTCCCAACTTTAGTAAGGGCAAATGAGTCTTTCTACCTTAAGTTTGTGCTCCAAGCTAACCTAGCATCATCCTTTTATTTCATCCACCAACACTCTAAACACAAAACCTCTACCTTCTCTCTAAGAATTTGGTAGCTTCTTCTCCAAGCTAAATTTTGGGCATCCTAAATCCTACAAGTTGGCTTCCAAGATTCGTACTTTCCTAACCTTGAGCATAGGGGAGGGTAAGATCCTTGATCTCTTGGTGTTTTTAGTATCTTTTTAGATGTCTTTTTCTAAAAATAGAATCTTTGTTGTCTTTTGGGTTGTTTGTGAAGTTGGTGTTGAAGAAGAGCTTTAGGAGAAGCGTTTAAGGGTGAGAAAAGGGAAGTTCTAGGCTACAAAGGTAACCCATGCTTTACAAAACCTATTTTCTTACTTATATGATGATTTCTTGGCTTCTACTTGTGATTCTTGTGTTGAAATGTGAGATTTGATGCATTGTCGTGTGGTAATGCATGTTTAGAGCTTGTTATTAGGGTTCTTGTATGCCATTGCTTGGCTATTTCTTGGGTTCAAGTCATATTGTTGTATTGTGTGAGATTTTGGGTGTTTTGGACTTGAATTTGGACTTGTTGTTGAAAATCCCTGAAGGGATTATTTTGGTGTACAGGGGTGTACTGCAGGCGGAACGGCGGGCAGAGCTCCACCCGCCGCCCCACCCGCGGGGTGCGTGCCTCGTGGGGTGTTGTACCCGTGGGCGGATCCACGGGTGGAGGTCCACCCCTGGCCCTACCCGCGGGGTACACTAGTGAGGTTAGTCAGAGATTTGTTTCCCGTGATTCTTTTGACTCAGTGTTGATGTTTTGACTTCCCGATGTTGTTTTATTGGGCTATTTGAGTGTCTTCTTGATGTTTTGTATATCTAGAACGGTATGTTAGGAATCCATGTAGGATTTGGTGTCTTGAATCGTGCTAAGTGTCCAACTTTGTGATTCGTTGGACCATGGTGAGTCTTGTATGTTCAATGGAACTACTTTTGGTTTACCCGTTTGATAAGCATGCTAGTTTGATGTTGAAATGCTAGTGTGTGTGGTTTGTTCTTTCCTATTGAGGTTAGCAACTTGTGTTGACCACCATTGGTGTCGGATTGTAATCCTTCCTTGTTGGGTATGGTGTCATATCTTTGTTGTGATCCATTGATTGATTCCTGTGATGTGAAAACGTGTGTAATCGTTGTACCTTGACTGCACGATTAAGGTTTATGGGGCCTTAATCTTCAAGGTACTGATGCGGTCCTCGTGTGGCCATGAATGAAATTGGTGGTGTGACCTGAGCGTAGGCTCATATGTTGGCGGTTGTGTGATATGAATTGTACCCTCGTGTACTGATATGTTGGCGGAAATGTTGGCGACTGTTGGCGGGGGAACGACGGTTCTCGGAGGCATAAAGTTGGAATCAGAAGTATAGGGGTTACTCGGAGGTAATGGTTGGAACTGTAATAAGGCCGGGGGTAGCCATAAGGTTGGAACAGGTCATAAGGTTGGAACTTGGAATTGTGATTCTTGTGACATGTAGTTGTCATTGTGGCATATAGTTGCCAATGTGTGTATGTGTTTCCTTGCTAATGAGCATGTCGAGATGTATCCTACTTTGTGATCAGTAGAATACACCTCCAGTTGTATTTGTTACAGTTGGTAATCTTGTCTTGTTGTTGTCTTGGGATGTTGATTTCCCTCTTTCCTTTGCGAGTGTGAATGAGTCTTTGTAGTTGACTTCTCTCTATGAATTTTGAAATGATATATACTGTACTCCGTTTCGAAAATGGTTTTGATTTATACTATCCATATATGCTATTTAACGCGTATTGATGGGTTACCAGCAATGTTCGCTGACCGGGTGTCATCCCCTTTCTTTATGTTGCTTTACAGGTCTTGAGTAACTTTTGGAGAGCGCACTAGCTGCTTGTTATATAGTTTAGCTCCCTATGACTGTTTTAGTTAGAGTTTTGGCCTGTGAGCCATAGATTTTTATGAGTATGACTTATACGTTTGTTTAGACTTAGCCTGTGCACCTATAGATGTATAGGTGTGGCATGACATCTCCCGTATTTGTCTTTTAGCTTCCGCTTTATTTAATCTTGATGAGTAGACTTTATCTCTTCCTTAAGCTTTAATTGGTTTTAAAAGTTGTTGAAAATCGGGGGTGTTACAGTTGGTATCAGAGCCTATGTTTGAGCCTAGGATGTTAGAGTCTAGACTTTTAAGAAGTTAAGTGTGGTTTGAGACCATAAGGTGACCTTAAGTATCTAAGTGTTTAGGACTTAGGACTTCTAGGACGCATGGTGAGCTGTGTGTTGTTTACCGTTTGTTCTGTTTGCTTTGTTGTTTTTGCTTAGCTTAGTGTTCTTTTAGTTAGCGCCAGGTAAGGGTGCGTTGTTGTTTTTGCCTACCGTAACCGTGTTGTTGTTGTAGAAGTATCATCATGGCTCCACCTCGTCAATGCACTCGTACGCCCGAGACACCAACCAACGAGCAGCTGGCTCAGAACTTGCAACATCTCACTCAAACCATGCAAACCTTGAGTGAAGCTTTTCTGCACAACAATCATCCTGCTTTGCCACCGCAGCCTGCCAGACATCAGGATGTGGGACGTCTAGTCTCGGGCCATAGACCACCGATGTTCGCCGGAGAGGAGGATCCTGTCATACTCGAGGAGTGGATCCGAACCCTCGACAAGATCTTCTCCGTTGTAGGGTGCCCTGAGGAGTGTAAAGTGGAGTTGGCATCGTCACGAAGCCGATCTCTGGTGGGTGCACGAGGGACCCGCATGTCAAGAAGAACCCGACTTCGACTGGACAGCCTTAGAAGACCGGATGAGAGAGCGGTTTTATTCGTCACATGTCCGAGCTGCTATGTACAAGGAGTTTCTACATCTCCAGCAGGGTTCATCGTCTGTGGTGGAGTACCACAAGCGCTTCTTGGAGCTTGCCCGCTTCGCAAAGATGTTAGTCCCCACCGAGCTCGCGAAGATTGAGAAGTTCGTGGCTGGGCTCAACTATGAGGCTCAAAAGGCGTTGACCGTGAGCAAGCCGAGGACCTTGAAGGAGGCTTATCTGAGTGCTGCTGATCTGTATCGGGTACAACAGTTGCAGCGAGGGTCGTTTGAGCTCGCTAAGAAGAGGAACGAAAGCGGTGGACCCCACAACTTCAAGAAGCCGAGACAAGACTTCCGAGCCAGAACCGCACCTTCCCTACCTCAAGGATCAACCCGAGTAGAGTCCGGAGATCAAGCTAAGACTTTTGCATGCAGAAGATGTGGAAAGGAACATGTGGGAAAAGATTTCCATGGACAAGCGCTGCGATGCTACAAGTGCGGGGAAAGAGGACACAAGGCCTTCGAATGCCGGCCCCAATCTAATCAAAGAGCTTTGCCACCTAGCTCGGGATCCGGTGGAACTTCGGGATGGAGTTCAAGCCGAGGTGCAGCTGGAGCTAGGCCTTCGGGTCGAGTGTTTGTGATGGGTCGGTCCCAAGCTGAATCGGAGGGGTTGGTTGAAGAAGAAGAGACGGCAGGTAACCCTTTTCTAAGCCTATCTTTATCTTGAGAGTGTGCCTTTACTTTGTTGCCTTGCTTCCTTGGTATGTGATCCTTTTGGCTTTTCAAGTGAGTTTCTTTCGCGAGTTGATTGTTTATTTCTGAGTGGATCGTGCTTGTGTTAATTCCGTAGCCTTGCATAAATGCTCTTTTAACTCAACCTCTTCTTTTGGGTCATTTAAGTTTAATTGAATACCCTTCGAATTTATAACAGACAAAGTCTTTGAAATCCTTTCATTTGTAGCCTAAAAAGGACCAAGAAAAATTTAATTCATAGCCACCTAGTTTCAAACCCAGGTGTGCAAGTTACCAACCCATCCTTTAAACCACTTGAACCAATTATGTTTCTTAAACCTTATTCCATTTAAATTCCATTTAACCTATCATTTTCACTTTACCCAAAAATCCCCAAATTAAAACCTTCTTTCTCCTAATTTTTTTTTCTAAAATTCCCCAAACCCTTCATTTTTCCCTTCCACCCGTGAACTACCGAGAAACCCCCTACCCGCTGGTTCCTTCCTCCCATCGCAATCGGAATGCCGCCGCCACCACCTGTCGCCCGACGCTATCGCCCCCGCTGCTTCGCCATCGCCGAGCGCTCGTCGTGCTGCCCAGCCGAGAACGAAGCCGAGGGAGAGGGAGAAAAAGAGAGAGAAGAAGAAGATTGGAAGAAGAAAAGAGTTTTGGTTCTACTTTGAGTCTTTGGGTCATCTCAGAATCATGCCCAGAAGGTCTAATTTGTTGAGGAGAGTGGAATGGGTGGATGCCCACTACCTAGTGTTGGAAGGTAAAGCCTTTGATCCTGATTCTTTTTCAAGTTCTTTGTTGGAGATGTTGAATTATCAAGGACTGTTGGATGGGTTTCTCGCCATCAAGGCTGAGACTTACCCAAGTTTGGTAAAAGAGTTTTACCGTCACATGACTGTGACTAAGGATAGTGGGAAGTTGGAGGTTACCTCTAATGTGAGAGGTGTGAAGGTTGTGTTGACTGAGTAAAGGTTGGCTCAGCTTTTGAGTTTAACCACTAAAGGAGTCTCGCAGTATAGTGGTGACTCTTGGATTGGGACGGACAACATGGGTTATGAAGACTACTTGAGTTACCTCTTGGGACGGGCTAGTGGTTTTACCCAGGCCACGAGGCCGGAAAGGAAATGGCTGTCTGCTGAACAAAGGATCTTAGTTATGCTTGTTTCTGACTGTTTGCTGACTAATAACAACAAGAGTCGTTTGTTGGGAAAGTTGGAGTGCACGTTTGCCTTTTGCTTAAAGAATATGGTGAAGTTCAACTTGTCGGCTCTAATGTTGCATCATATAGTCTTTTCGCCAAGAAAGGAGTAAGTGTTGACGGTTGTGTACCTAAGCCAGTGGGTAAAATGGTGTTGGATGCCACAAACCTCCGGAGTTGCAACCTGTTTCAGATTGATGACGGGGAGTACGTCACACTTGAAGAGGTCGCCAGAAAAGCCCCCGCTGAGAGAAGCGCGTTGGTTGCTGAGCTTGATATCCCCGTTGGGAAATTTAACTTCGTAGTTCAGAGCTTGGGAGGAGATGCGTGAAATGAAGGTGAAAAGGATCAGGAAGAGGAAGTAGGTGTAGAAGAATCTGAAGAAGTTGAAGAGAGCAACTCTGAAAGTGAAGAAAACCTAAGAAGGAAGGAAGCTAGAACCAAGAGGGAGTATAACGCCATGACACACGAAGAGCGTGTGGTCACCCTTCTTCGTCAGCAGAACAGAATGATAGAGGAAGGCTTCACATACATGAAGACGCAGTTCATCGCGCTCAACCAGAGGTTGGACCAGTTAGAGGCCGGTTCTAGCCGAGGTAGAGCCGAAGGAGATTCAAACGAAGATACCGAGGAGTCTGGGAGCGAGTCCTTCTAGTTCGGAGTTGGGGTAAGTTTGTCTTCATTCCCTCGTTTGTTGCCACTTGTTGGTTGTGTTTTGTTGTTTGCCTCGTGTTATCTTTCTTTCTTGTTAGTTGTTTTTGGAGTAGTTAGTATAGTTGGGTTGTTTTACTAGAATCTAGTGGTTTGGAACTCTAGTGTTGTTTAGAAGGTTTTTGGTTGTCGTGTTTTGGCCTTAGTGTTTGTTGTGCTCAAGGAACTTCTTGTTGTGCTCAAGGAACTTCTTTGGTGATTTCTTTAAACCTTTCAATGCCATGACTTCTTGACAATTTTTCACCTTTTCGAATTCTTGAAGTTTTGGTCAAAAGATGCTCTTGTTTTCCTTTGTCACATTGTTGATTCATGTTGCCGTTTTGTTTGAACTCATCGTACCCAAGCTTCGGGGATGAAGCTTCTTATAAGGGGGAGAGGATGTGACACCCCGTAAATCCAAACTCTAGTTAAGGATTAATTAGATAATTAATCCTAGTTTTATTGGTAATTTATTCCCAAAAAATCCTGAAAATTCAATAGTCGGGGGACTAGAATTTGACTAGTCAATATAAGTCAAAGAGTTGTACCTTATGCCTAGTGAGTTGTTCCCTTGTCTCCTTATTCTTCCAACTTTAGTAAGGGCAAAGGAGTCTTTCTACCTTAAGTTTTTGCTCCAAGCTAACCTAGCATCATCCTTTCATTTCATCCACCAATACTCTAAACACAAAACCTCTACCTTCTCTCTAAGAATTTGGTAGCTTATTCTCCAAGCCAAATTTTGGGCATCCTAAATCCTACAAGTTGGCTTCCAAGATTCATACTTTCCTAACCTTGAGCATAGGGGAGGGTAAGATCCTTAATCTCTTGGTGTTTTTAGTATCATTTTAGATGTCTTTTTTCTAAAAATAGAATCTTTGTTGTCTTTTGGGTTGTTTGTGAAGTTTGTGACACCCCGAAATGCAAATCCAATTAAGGGATTAATTGATTAATTAATCCCATTTCAATTTGTAATTTAATTCCTTAAATTCCTGAAATTCAATAGTTGGGGGACTAGTATTTGATTAGTCAACTCCAAAGTCAAGTTGTACCTTGAGCTTTGAAGGGAGTTCCCTTGTTCCTTACACTTTCTAAAGTTAGTAAGGGTATTCTTGACCTTTCACCAAGTGTTAGTATTGTAACCTAACCTAGAAGACATCTTCATTTCACCCCTTTACACTTTCTAAAATATTAGCTCTGCATTCTCTCTAGAAAGGTGAGTAGCTTTTCCTTCAAGCTAAGTTGAGACCTTGTCAAGACTTCAAGATTTGCTTTCAAGATTCAACCTTTCACCTATTTGGGCATCTAGGAGGGTAAGATCTAAGCCTATCTTGTGTTTTTGGTTCCATCTTAGATGTCTTTTTCTTAAAAGTAGGATCTTTATGATCTTTTGGTTTGTTCTTGAAGTGGGTTTGGAAGGAGAGCCTAGTGAGGAGCATGTTGAGGTGTAAAGTGAAGTCTTTTAGTCTACAAGAGGTAACCCATGCTCTACAAAACCTATTTTGCTTACCTATATGTGATTTCTTGGATTCTACATGTGTTTTGTTATGAAATGTGAGTGTTGATGCATGATCTTGTGAAAATGCATATCTAGAGCTTGTGTTTAGGGTTCTTGTGTGCCATTGCTTGGCATTTCCTTTGATTCAAGTCATTTTGTTATGTTTGGTGAGATTTGGCATGTTTTGGACTTGAACTTGAGTTGGAGATGAAAAATCCGCGAAGTGTATTTTTGGTGGTACCCATGGGCGGAACGGCGGGTAGGAGGCCCACCCGCCGCCCACCCGTGGGGTACAATGTCAGTATAGGCCTGTACCCGCGGGCAGGACCACGGGTAGGGGCCTACCGTGGGCCCACCCGCGGGTACGTGATGTTGGTTGTTCGGGATTTGTTCCCCGTGATTCTTTTGACTCGGTATTTGGTCTTTTGACTTCCCGTTGTTCTTTCGTGGGACTATTTGAGTGTCTTCTTGACGTTTCGTATGTCTAGAACTATATGGTAGGATTCCATGTAGGTTTTGGTGTCGTCAATCGTGCTAAGTGTTCAACATTGTGTTTCATTGAACCGAGAGGTGTCTTGTGTGTTCTTCAGAACTATCATTGGTTTACCCGTTTGATAAGCATGCAAGTTCGGTGTTTAAAACGCTAGCGTGTGTATTGTTTGTACCTTCCGTTTGGTTGATGATAACTTGTGTTATTCATCGTTGTTGTTGTTGGGCTGTGACCCATTCCTTGATTGAGTATGGTTTCATATCTTCGTTGTGATCCGTTGATTGATTCCTGTTGTGGTGTGATGCATGTGTGGCTTTACCTGGATTGCACGATTAGTGGTATGGGACACTAGTCACCAAGGTATTGCAGTGGTCCTCGTGGTGGCCGTGACGTGATTATGGAGTTGTGGCCTTTGTGTAAGGTTCACGTTTTATGGGGGATAACATGTGTTATCCGGGCATGTGTTGCCATGTGTGTACGGTACCTTGTGTACTATGAATTGGTGGTCTCGTTGGTGGTCGTTGGTGGGGGACGACGGTCCCGGTGGAATAAGGTTGGACTTGGTTGTACAGGGGTCCTGGAGGTAATGGTTGGAAGAAGATATAAGTTGGGGGTAGCCATAATGTTGGAACAGGGCATAAGGAAGGCATATCAACTCGTGATGGGTGATGTCATGAGGGCTTATGTAACCGTTGTTGTGAGTTCTCTTTCTTGTGACGTGTGTAGTCATAAGGGCATGTGTTGCCATCGGTCTTGTCTTTATCCTTTGTGTTGTGGTTATCCTTTGTGGTTTTGGGATGTGTTCACGTATCTTTGTTGAGAGTGTTGAGTCTTGTGTTGACTATTACTCTTGGTTTTGTACTTATATACTTATGTATTCCGTTTCGAAAATGGCTTTACAACTTATATTTTATCTATGTATGATATTTCACATGTATTGGTGGGTTACCAGCATCATTCGCTGACCGGGCGTCATCCCATGTTTATCTTTGTGATCTTTCAGGTGATGTTTAGATGAGCGCGATGTCTAGTGCCTGGTAGTTTAGTGCCTTTTCTTTGTTTTGGCCTGCGAGCCGATATAGTGATAGACTTATGGCTTTTGGGATAGTTGTGTACACAATGCAGATTTGACCGCTGTAGCGTTTATCATAGTTGGTAAACGTGGCATAACACCCCTGTTTGGATTTGCTTTTATCCAGTTACCTTTTTATCTTCCGTTGTGCTAGTATTTTGTTGTGTTATCTGCATGTGTTAAGGCTGTTATTTTAGATTGTTTTAGGGGGGTGTTACAGTTGGTATCAGAGCCAGGTTTGAGCCTCAGAAAGAGTTAAGTTTAGACTTTCTAAGGGGCTAAGTGTGGTTTGAGACCTTTAAGCTACCTTAAGAATCTAAGTGTTAGGTTTAGGACTCTAGGTTGCGCGGTGAGCTGAGTGTTGCTTCCTGTTCTTTGCTTGTTTGCTATCTTTGGTAACCGAGTTGTTGTTGTTGAAGTTTGCGATGCCTCCTCGTCCCCGAGCTCGCACCCCGGAGACCCCGACGAACGAGCAGCTCGCTCAGAATCTCCATCAGCTGACGCAGACGATGCAGACGCTCAGTGAAGCCTTGCTGAACAACAACCAAGCTGTGCCGCCTCCTCAACCTGCTGGGCACCGCGATATGGGTCGCTTGGTGTCGGGACATAGGCCGCCAACCTTCGCGGGTGAGGAAGACCCGGTGGTTTTGGAAGAATGGATGAGGGTGTTCGACAAGATCTTCGTGGTTGTAGGATGTCCCGATGAGAGAAGAGTAGAACTGGCAACGTTCTACTTTTGCCAAGAAGCTGATCTGTGGTGGGTCCACAAAGGTCCGACCTTCCTTGAAGAGCCTGAGTTTGGTTGGTCCGCGCTTAAGGATAGGATGCGCGAGAGGTTCTACCCAGCGCATGTGCGAGCCGCCATGTTTGATGAGTTCCTTCACCTGCAACAAGGATCCCTGTCTGTGGTTGAGTACCACAAGAAGTTCTTGGAGTTTGCGCGCTTTGCTCGGATGCTTGTGCCTACGGAGCTTGCTAAGGTTGAGAGATTCGTTGCCGGTCTGAATTATGAGGCACGAAAAGCGTTGACGGTGAGTAAGCCAAGTTCCCTTAAGGATGCGTATCTGTATCGTGTTCAGTAGCTTCAGAAAGGATCGTATGAGCTAGCTAGGAAGAGGGTTGAGAGCGGAGGTTCTTCTACCTTCAAGAAGCCCCGACCGAGTTTTCAAGCCAAGACAGTGTCATCCTCATCTCAAGGACCTAACCGGATGGAGCAAGGGAATCAAGCTAAGTCGGTTGTTTGCCGAAGATGTGGGAAGGTGCACGCAGGCCAAGATTGTCATCGCCAAGTGCTTCGGTGTTTCCGATGTGGAGATCGTGGTCACAAGCTCGCGGAGTGCCCCCAGCTAGCCGGTCAGAGAGCGTTGCCGCCACCCCCGGGAGCCGGAGGAGCATCGGGAGGTAGTTCGTGTCGTGGAGCAGTTAGAGGTAGGCAACCAGGGAGAGTCTTCGTGATGGGGCGTTCGCAGGCAGAGTCTGAGGGTTTGGTGGAGGAGGAGTTGGCAGGTAATCCTATCCTAGCCCATCCTTGTTTTTCACAAATATCGTGTTCCTTGTTGTCTTGAGTGTTACTTTGTGTTTTGTTGTTGTTTATTTGAGTTACTTGGCAATCCTTGGCAAGCTTTTCTTTGGTAATGATTCTCTTGGAGTTAGGCGTAAGCTCTTCTTGTTAAGTGACTTCTTTAGTTTGGTATATAAGTTTCGTTGTGAAAGCTAGCTATTCCTTTGTGAATCCTTTAAATTTTTCCAAGTATTCTTTGGAATTGAAATTAGGAAATCCATACCAAAAAGTCTCTCTTGTGTAGCTTAAAAGTCAAGCCAAAATGTTTAATTGTAGTCTTTGAGTTTCAAGCACAAACCTATTCTTTGTTAACCCCACCTCTAAACCATTTAAGCTAATTATCTTCCTTAGAACCTACTCAATTTTAATTCCATTTGGACCATAAATCTTCATCTTTACCCAAATCCCCAAATTAAATCATCTTTTTCCCAAATCTTTCCCCAAATACCTAAACCCCAATTTATTTTCCTTTCTCCCTCCCCTCTCTCTACCCGTGTGTTCAGCCGAGACCACCCCTCCCCCAACCCGTCGCCACCAGCAACCCGCCACCGGACCGCCGCCGCCAAGCCGAGCTGCTGCCGCCGCACGCCGGAGCTTCCCCGCCGAGCAGGCCGATCGCCGGAGGTCGCGAAGGAAAGCAGCGAGAAGAGAGAAAGAAGAAGAAAAAAAAGAGGAGAAAGAATCTTGGGTCCTTTTGTTGAGCTTTGGGCATGGTAAGTTAACATATGACATAAATGGGTAAGATGTGTTAAATGTATTTGTTCCTGGGTTTAAAAAATTCTTGCTAATCATTTTGAGATGACCGTGCAATGTAGTTTATATTCCCAATATTGAACAAATCTCACTTCTATGTCATTGCCGCCGATCTGAGGGGAGGGACAATGCAAATTATTGACAATTCATCCACTGGAAAAAAGGGCAAGTATTTGAGAAAATCCCTGACATTTTGGTAAGCACCTCGAATCATATGTGTGTAAAATAATTTGGGTAATAATTAGAAATATATACAAAGGATATGAGCACGAATGTGATTTCAATATACTGCATGAGTGATGGAAAAAAGAGAAACAGATAGTGGGCATAAAGATTAGTATATACTGAAAAGTTGATAGATACGGGAGTGCATGTATGTAAAGCTGTAATGAGCATCTGCATACATACAACATTGTGCATTCTTTATAGATCTTTATGTGCAATGTAGATACAGATGTGCATCATTACAAATAAATTAGAGTTGAATTACAGTTTGAAATAATGACAACCGGTGATATGATAAGAGTTACTAACCGTGTATATCTATGAAATCAGAAGGACATGCTCGGGTGCTTCATAGACGATAACAATGACCATAAAAGGGCGGCTGAAATACTGCAAATGGAACCAAAGAGAATGCAAATGCCCTGGAGGGATGCAACAGAAAACCCAGACAGTGGAGTATATACAATGAGGCACATGGATTGCTTCATTGGGGAGAAAGCGAGGAGTTGGGAATGTGGGCTGAGCAAGGGAGACAAGACCACAATAGAAACATTACGAGCGAAGTACATGAATGATATCCTTCTCAACGAATGTAATGAGCAACACAACAAAAACCTTCAAAGCTCACCACTGTACAATCAGGGAGTGTTCACGCAATTCTGCTAAGCGGTACGATGTGTGATTGGACATTATTTTTTGATGACTTTAAGAGACATGAACAAGGAAAATGAACAATGGTGTAGAAGTAGACAAATTTTTTTTGCGACGAAGAATTATTTTTTGTTAAACTTGTGCGAAATGCATGATCATGGTTTATATTTAATACATGTCATGTGCTTAAAAAGGTTTAGCACTAAGGATGTTAGGAATAAAGTGTAATGGTTTTGATATGCCAAATTTGTATTTGTAGATCCCCCAAATTTTATTTCATAGGTCTAGTAGAGTCTTAGACCATGATCGGGAAATTATTTAATTATGAAAAGAGAAAAACAGAGGAAGATGGATGAAAATAGAAGAAGAAGATATAAAGCCGAAAATCAAGAATTTGTCTGGAGAAAATGACAAATTGAAGAAGAAAGATGAATGATACAATAATTCACGTCAATGCTACACAAAGAAGATATCCCAGAAGAATTTTCGTGAAGAAAATTAATGTTGGAAGAATGCATGAAATTGACTTGGAGATCAAGCATCTATGGAAAGAAAGGAGTACATCAAATATGATTGGAGATTTAATCAAAAGCTGTACGGACGAAGTGGATGATGCTTGATATATTATGCGAAATGGCTCAAGTTTGAAACTCACCATCAATAATTTTACCTCGCCAAATTAAATTAATCTGATGGAGTTGGGCGCAGATTACAAGTGGAAATTGGGAAGTAATTTCACTTGGGTGGCAATTGAGATGCAATTGCACTTGGGAGCCAATTCAAAGGAATTGGGAGCCGATTTCATAGCAATTGAAATTAGGAGCTAGTTCGAAGCAATTGAAATTGGGAGCCAGTTTAAGAGAAATTGAATCAATTCAAGATGGGAGCCAATGTAGAATTGAAATTGGGAGCCAATTGAGGTTGTAGTATGGGATGCAATTTCAAGTTGGTGACCGATTCAAAGAAGACATGGAGATCAAATTGAATTGAGATGAAATTCAATACGAGGAGAAGTCTGGGAGCCAATTTCGAAGTCAAAGTCACCAATTTCGAAGTCAAAGTCAATAATTCAAATTGGGAAGCAATTGAAAGCACCAGGAGCAGTTTGAAGTCTGAGAAAACCCAGACGTTTACAGTGAAAATATTCTCACAAGGAAAAATACTAGTTTAACTAGTATGGGATTAAATTGATGAATATTTTTAAATCCCAAAGATACAAAGACCACTTCAGAGCTAATCAGAGAAGCCGTTCTACACCCAGATATTCCCACTCAACGTAAAACCAGAGGAAATATCAGATGAAGTTTGAGAACCCATTTACATGGAGATGAAGCTCTAACAATGGCTAGCTTATCCTTTCTGACATCTTTGCAGAAGATAAGATAAGATCTCTGACAAAAAGATACAAGATTTCAAAAATGAGAGCGTCTCTTTCCAACGGACAGATTCTCATTACCAGCTATAAAATGATGAAGATATGAAGACTTGAAGATGGGGAACTCACGAACAAGAGAGCAGAAAATTCGAAACTCATCAAGAGATCGAATAGAGCAATTAAGCTTGAAAAGAGCATAGAGCAAAAATCTCATTTGGTACAGAGCATACCAAAAATCTTCAAGTGAGAAGTGAGAAAAGAAAAAGAACTCAGAGAGCTTCAAAGGAGAAATATTCTGAGAGTTCTTAAACAGAGCAAAAATATCAAGTGCTTTACTTGATATATTCACAGAGAGACACTCAGAGCTATCAAGAGAAATCATTCCAGAGTGCTTATCTTCATCAAAGAGACCTGCGCATCATTGAAGATCATCTACAGAGTCTCAGAAGTTGGAAGCAAGACAACACTTGTTTTGGAGCAAAACAAGAGAAGGGAGGAAAGTAGCACGGAGCTGTGAAATCCTGGATTGTCACACGGAGCTGTGAGATCCGAAGCAGCAGTGTCGGAGGCACTGGGCGTGATTGGTGTGGGCTTGGTGATCAAAGCACCAGATCACGGGATACGTTTCTACCGGAGTGTGGAAGACGGGGGGAAAGTAACGCGGAGTCGTGAAATCCTGGGATAGTAGCGCGGCGATGTGAAACCCGAAGCAGCAGTGTTGTGTCACTGGGCGTGATTAGTGCGGGCTTTGTGATCAAAGCACTAGATCACGGAAATTCATTGTATCTTGGAACCAAGAAGTGGTAGATATAGTGAATTGCTCTTGGAGATAAGAGCAAGTGGAGTAGGAGGATTACACCACCTCGCGAACCACTATAATTGTCTTGTGTTCTTTACTACTTTCTTTACTTACCGCTCTTTTCATATTCGCTCTACACGAGATATACTGCTCACACAGTCTCACACACACTTTATGTTTATTTATTTCCGCTGTGCACCATACTCTAACAATCTAGTTAAGAGTTTTGGTTTATCTCTGGCTTAGCAATTGTTGTGCTGTGCGAAAAAGTTTGAAAGTCTATTCACCCCCCCCCCCCCCTCTAGACTTTCACCTTACCTCTTTTGGGACCAACAATTTGTATCAGAGCAGGTGCCTATCCGAGTTAGAATTTGTCTCTAACTGATACCAACAATTGGTATCAGAGCAGGTTGTCTATTTAGGCCAATTTGCTATCTAAGCACGTGCCTAACTGGGTCAACCATTTCTGACTGCTAGACAGATCCATTCTACAAAGTGTGTGAATTGGATTAATCTTTCATATCTCTCGTGATGATGATGAAGAAAGATTTAGCTCAAAATCTATTATTCTCACTTGATAAATTTGATGATTAGAAAGTTCGTATGCAGGTACACTTATCGGCTTTACACGATGAAATGTGGGAAGTTATTTCCACTGGCCCTATAGAAATATTAAAAATCAATACGGCGTTTGTTATATCCCCGGATGCTCCACAGTACGTACAAAAGCCAAAAACAGAATGGACATCGGACGATAGAACGCGGAATAATCTTGACAATATTTCCAAGGATATTCTATTCAAAGTCGTTGATGATACAATATTTCCGAAGATTCGAAAGTGTGCCACTGCCAAAGAAATATGGGAAACTCTCATCAAGATTGGCGAAGGAGATGAACAAGAAAAAGACAATAAGCTCACAATCGCCATGAAGAAGTTTGAAGATTTCAAAATGCTCTCAAATGAAAATGTTGCAGACATGGAAGCGAATGATTAAAGTTCTTGGAGAGATTAGTGATCTTGGCAAAAATATTAGCCAAAAAGAAATTAATCTCAAAATCCTACGAGGCTTACCATCTGCATGGGATATGAAGGTTACGGCTATGCGCGATCACCGAGATCTAAGAATGTTGTCTACAGACAAATTATTTAGTGATCTAAAAGCATATGCGTTCGAAATGAAGGCCAAAGATGATGATGTTCATGAAGCTCGAAATTCTACTCTAATGGCCGAACAACCGTCAACCTCCAGGTCAGTAGAAAATAATGTTGATTTTATGACTAACGAACAATTTGCTCTTTTTGTCAAAAAGTTTAGAAGGTTTATGCGAAAAGGAGACAACAAAAATTATGCTCGTGGAAAATTCATCTCTCGCATAACACAAGAAGAAAAAGTCGAAGAAAATAAGGATTTGTGCTACAATTGCCGCAAACCCGGACATTTTAAAATAAATTGTCCGTATCCGATCGTTAGCAAGTATCAAGGCAAAAATGTTGAATCTACGCCGAACAAATCCGAAAGCAAAAGGTTCAAGTGCGACAAAAGAAAAGCTCTCTTTGGCAACGAACCAAACGAAAATGATGATCCGGAGGATTCATCATCAAGCGATGAAAGTTCATATTCGGATGATGATACGGCGCTAATAT
The DNA here is from genome assembly GCF_001879475.1 of Ipomoea nil. Taxonomy (NCBI): domain Eukaryota; kingdom Viridiplantae; phylum Streptophyta; class Magnoliopsida; order Solanales; family Convolvulaceae; genus Ipomoea; species Ipomoea nil. The sequence goes on along the minus strand of NW_017619273.1, from coordinate 8,041,467 downwards.
GCAAGTCAATTGAGTTGAGTACAAGTGAAGATTGTCTTATGGCTCTTGACGCAGAGGAAGAAGAGGTAACATCTAATTCTTTCAATTCCGTTAATTCTTCTTTTTCTCGTGAATCTATTGACAATCTAATGCGAGAATGTCAAGAGATTATGCTCACTCATCCTCAACTCAAGGAGCGCAATAATATTCTAATTCTTGAAAAAGAAGAAATGAATAAAAAATTGCAAGATGCTTTACTTGAAGTGAGTAAATTGAAGAATGAAAATATTCATCTTCAAGAAGAGTGTAAAGCAAGAGAGGTTAGAGAACATAATCTTAGAGCTACTATTGCTACGTTCACTAATTCGTCTAAAATTATAGATAAAATGGTGAGCATGCAAAAGCCATCAGGAGATAGAACCGGAATTGGTTATGACTCCACATGTTCTCTAACCCCTCAAAATCTGACTAATTCTACTACTACTTTAAATAATAAAGTTCAAGTGGTAAAATTTGTTAAAAGTCAGAATAGCACAATGAGACAAGGACTTGGCTATCAATCAAACGCAAAGTTGAATGTTGAAAGGCCGAAACAAGTTTATACTACGGCAAAGCAACAAAAATTCTACAAGCAAAGATATGCCAAAGAGTCAAGTGCAAAAAGATTTCATAGAAAAGAGGGAAGCTTTTCTAGAAATAAAGTTGGGAGACTTTATCCCACTCAAAAAGATTGGTTGTGCAATAGATGTAATACTTTTTATAGACCAAAGAAACCATTCTCTTCCCAGGTGCCAAAATATTAAAATAATTTTCAAAACCTGACGCCAAAAATATTTTCTAATGTGTTATGATTATCGTGTCTCTAATGGTTACAAATCGCCTCATCTTAATTCAATAAGATCAAGGTGGGTTTGGTTACCAAAAATTACTAACTGTAAAGGACCCAAGCAAGTATGGGTACCTAAAGTTAATTAATTTTTTTTGCAGGATGTTTGGTACATCGATAGTGGTTGCTCACGCCACATGACTAGAAATAAATCATATCTAGTGAATTTCAAAGAAATCGATGGACCAAAAGTTATATTCGGAGGAAATCAAAATTATGGAATCACAAAAGGAGTTGGCACGATCAAGAAAAATGGTTTGAAGATTGAAGATGTTTCTTTCATTGAAGGATTAAAATTTAATTTGTTGAGCACTAGTCAATTTTGTGATAAAGGCTATCTTGTAGAATTTTCTAAAGATAATTGCCTAATAAAAAATGAGCTCACAAATGAGATTATTTTATCTGGAAAACAGCGAAAGAATATATATATTGTTGATTGGAGCACTAGCAAAGATTTAGTGTGCTTAATGGCCAGAAATTCGAATGAAGCTAATTGGGAATGGCACAGAAAGCTCAACCACTTAAACTTCAAGACCATCAATCAGCTTGCAAAGAAGAATCTAGTAGAAGGCTTGCAAGATATTATCTTCAAGAAGGACCAAGTGTGTGATGCATGCCAACGCAGAAAGCAAATCAAATCATCGTTCAAATCAAAGACACACGAGTCAACGTCAAGACCGCTAAGCTTACTACATATGGACTTATTTGGACCGGTTGATCCAATAAGTGTAAGTGGTAAGAAATATACTCTCGTTGTTGTTGATGATTTTTCCAGGTACACTTGGACCGTGTTTATCAAGAAGAAAAATGAAGTTGATCAAGTTCTACCGAAGCTGTTGAAGCAACTACAAAATGAGAAAGAATTGCAAATATCAAAAATACGAACGGATCGCGGAACCGAGTTTGTGAATGGAGTTATACAAGTTTTTTGCAATTCACATGGAATTTCTCATCAATTATCTGCCACAAGAACACCGCAACAAAACGGTGTTGCCGAAAGAAGAAACCGGACGCTCAAAGAAGCCGCACGAGTGATGATTAGTGCTGCCAGTCTCCCGAAACGATATTGGGCGGAAGCTATATATCAACACTGCTTGTTACACGCAAAATCGAAGCATGATCCATAAGCAGTACAAGAAGACGCCATATGAGCTATATAAAGGGAGAAAACCAAATATTGGTTATTTTCATATTTTTTGATGCAAATGTTTTATTCATATTAATGATAAATTGCATCTAAAAGCTTTTGATGAGCGTGCAGATGAAGGAATTTTTCTAGGATGTTCGACTACCAGCAAGGCATTCAGAGTTGAATTGAATTACTTCTTGGGCTTACAAGTCAAACAACTAAAAGAAGGAGTATTCATCAATCAAGCAAAGTACACCCGCGACTTGATAAAAAAGTTTGGCCTTGATGGAAAATCATCGATCAAAATTCCAATGAGCACATCAATAAGGCTAGATAAAGATGAAGATGGAACAGATGTCGACCAAACAAAATATAGAGGAATGATTGGTTCACTTCTATATCTTACGACAAGCAGGCCGGACATTTCTTATGCTGTGGGAGTGTGTGCAAGATTCCAAGCAAATCCAAAAGAAAGCCACCTCACCGCAACAAAGAAGATCATACGATATTTGAAAGGCACAATCAATGTTGGATTATGGTATCCAAAAGGTACAGATTTTACTCTAACAGTTTCCAAAATGTGTTTAATTTTTTGATTGGAAATTACCGTGTATGAGTTTAATATAATTGGTATGTGTGATTAATTATTTGTGGGGTAATTTTTGCTTCTAACGAGATGTTTGAGTGTTATTATGTTTGTGGTACACGAATTTGAGAAGGAAATCAGGAGATAAAGGAGGAAAATTTAGAGTTTAATTGGGCATCAAACCTCCACCCATAAACTCCTACCCTTTCTAAACCTCCCCCCATAATCCTCTCCTATATCAGCACCCTTCCCAACCGATTCATTCTCTCTCAAATCGTCACCCTAATCCCTCATTAAATCTCCTAGAAACCGCTACCCATCACATCCACCGCTTTCTCGACCAATGAAGAGTCATGAAAGCATTCATCACACCTTTTGAAACCAAACGTCAGCTATATCCAGAGAAAGCCTTTCACCCTCTTCATCATTAGGACACACGGTTCTAGCACCTTCCTGGGCCTATAAATTAGGACCTGAAGCAAACAAATCTGTGTGGAGATTTCTTTTGTTTATATCTTTTTTTTTTTTTTTGCAGGCTTCGATGACTCCAAAGAATCAAGAAAAGAGAAGATCTTCCAGGAGAGTGGCCGAGCAAGCAAGACAAGCGATGCTGAGAGCTCGACGTGCTGCAAATGGAGGACATGAAGTTGGAGACACACCTAGCGATCCTCTCATCCTATTCTCTGAAGAAGAGGAAGGACAACCACCGACCAAGGATCAAGTTCAAAGAAGTCCAAAGGTCTCAGCAGTGCAGCTACGACGTTCAACGCCATCACCACTGTCCTCTCGTCCTCTAACCCGAAGCTTCAAGCGATCTGCTCAACTCTCAATGGAACCTGGATTAGTCTATACTCTGAAATCAAGCTCTCCGTCTCCACCGCATGCTGATCTTGAGACTAATCACGGCGCTGGTCTCTCTGCTGATGAAGCCTGAATATGTGATGTGACCTGATCCAAAAATGATATCTCTTTCTCTCTCCCTAAGAAGGAGATAAATAATGAAAAAGGGATGTTTTTGCTACTGGTTTTGTCTATCTCTATTTTCTCTCTGCCTCTCTCTCCTACAAAATGAAAAATCCCAACGTATATAAAAAGATCAAAAGTTTCGTAGCCAAAAAGAAACACAAAAAAATATATGAATAAAAATAGAAAAAAAAGAATTAAAAAAATATATATATATTATGGCTACAAAAGGGATAAAGAAGAAAAAAATTAAGAGGAGAAGTGTCAGTACAAGAAGAAATAAGAGAACAAGTGTCAGAAGAAAGAAGAAGAGATATACCAGTGGAAGTTGCAGTAGAAGTTGCTACTGAGAGTAGACTGCAAATCACAGAGGATTTATCCAGTGTATTGCCGGTACACCATTTCGAGTCTACCATGCCTACCATGGACCCTGTTCTAGAAAATGAAGAATTATTTGCAGACAATTACACGAGAACAGAAGTCCTAGAAGAACAAGTTGGTGATCTCAATCAAGAAGCCGAATCACCTGAAGAAGAAGGGATGCAACTTATTGATACAGTTGTTCTCACTGATCCGAATAGAAGTCCATTCGGATCCCCTCAAAACTTTGTGCAGATGAATGATCAAGATGATGGCATATTTTCATCCTTATTCGCCAAAGTAGCCGAATCCAGTGATGTTGTTTGTCAAACAATTGGAGAAAAGTTGGTTGAACAAAATCAAAAGATGGATCAACAACACACGGATACACGAGTCAATCTGAAGGAATTAATGGAGCATCAAAACATTTTGAAAACCCAGATTGACAAAGCAGAAAGAATTTTGAAAGGAGAATTGACAAAAGGCTTACTTGAAGTGATTCAGCTCATGAAGAAGGAACGTGAAGCAGCTGAAAAGATTAACAATGAACGTCACTTGAGACAAATCAAAGCGATTCAAGACCAAGAAAGCCGAATCAACAAACTTGAAGCTAAACTCGCAGTTACAACAAACAAGCTTGACAACGTGCAAACCGTTTCCATTGAAACACACAACAGTGTTGAAACTGTGAAGGCAAATAAAGACCGAAATTTTAAGACCCTTGCGTTTTTGGTTGATAACGCCAAAAGGGGGGAAGAAATTCTCAGTCACTTGGCTTTGCAACAACAAGAATTTATTCTTGGAAGCCAACAATAGCCAGTAGTGTCTACTCAAGGTAGAGGCCGAAGCCGCGGACAATCCTCACAAGGACCATCTCAGATTGGTTTTGCTCAGTTCGCGAATCCTAGTCTTGGTACGAGTACATCGAAGGTTGCTGAACAGCGTGGCTGGTTTGAATGCTCTAAGGGTACCGCCACTCAGACAACAATATGGACTAAGGAAAATCTACCAAGCATGATCAAGAAATGGCCTGCAGCCGATCAAGCCCAATGGATCTCGGAAAAGAATAAAGAAGTAGAAGGCAAAAGGAAAAGAACCGAGATGTGGTATGAACTAAGAGATTTCACCGGAAATATGGGCATGAATCTTGGAGTAGAAAGAAGCTTCGAAGAATGTGTCTTATGGTGGGAAAACGGAGTTCTTCCGGGCAACAATATCAAAGAAGCTTATGGACACTATATGGCCGGACAGCTTACAAAGAAATTTCAGAATGCAAAGTTCAAAGATGATTTCTTCAAGCTTAGAGAACATGTCAAGGAAATTTTGAAGAAAGACTCTGGTGTGAAGAAACCCAGAAGGTAATCTGAAAATTCTCTTGAGCTGATATTTTCTCTATTTTCGAACCTCTGTTGCGTTTTTCTCCATAAATTCGAAATATATCAATAATAACTTCCCATGGTCTATTTTGAGTCTTTAATTTTATTTGTTTAATGTAATTAGACTTTCGTGAATTAAAAGACAAGAAATATGTCAAACGCACGACAAAATTAAAAATTGATGATGATCAAAATAAAAATAATTCAAGATGCGTTTAGGACCTTGTCTAAAAATTTAATTCACAAGTTTCTTTTGATTGTGTCTAGAAACCCATCTGTTAAACTCATCTTGGCTTTGTCAAATAAAATTGAGCAAAAAGATTATTTTTCAAAGACTTAAAGCCAATGACTGAGTATAGGTTTTGGCATTATCAAAAGGGGGGAAATTGTTAGGAATAAAGTGTAATGGTTTTGATATGCCAAATTTGTATTAGTAGATCCCCCAATTTTATTTCATAGGTCTAGTAGAGTCTTAGACCATGATCGGGAAATTATTTAATTATGAAAAGAGAAAAACAGAGGAAGATGGATGAAAATAGAAGAAGAAGATATAAAGCCGAAAATCAAGAATTTGTCTGGAGAAAATGACAAATTGAAGAAGAAGATGAATGATACAATAATTCACGTCAATGCTACTCAAAGAAGATATCCCAGAAGAATTTTCGTGAAGAAAATTAATGTTGGAAGAATGCATGAAATTGACTTGGAGATCAAGCATCTATGGAAAGAAAGGAGTACATCAAATATGATTGGAGATTTGATCAAAAGATGTACGGACGAAGTGGATGATGCTTGATATATTATGCGAAATGGCTCAAGTTTGAAACTCACCATCAACAATTTTACCTCGCCAAATTAAATTAATCTGATGGAGTTGGGCGCCGGTTATAAGTGGAAATTGGGAAGCAATTTCACTTGGGTGGCAATTGAGATGCAATTGCACTTGGGAGCCGATTTCATAGCAATTGAAATTGGGAGCTAGTTCGAAGCAAATTGAAATTGGGAGCTAGTTCGAAGCAAATTGAAATTGGGAGCAAGTTTCACATGAGAAATTGAAATCAATTGAAATTGGGAGCAGTTTCACATGAGAAATTGAAATTGGGAGGCAAGTTTCACATGAGAATCAATTCAAGATGGGAGGCAAGTTTCACATGAGAATCAATTCAAGATGGGAGCCAATGTAGAATTGAAATTGGGAGCCAATTGAGGTTGTAGTATGGGATGCAATTAGCCAATTGAGGTTGTAGTACGGGATGCAATTTCAAGTTAGGGACCGATTCAAAGAAGACATGGAGATCAAATTGAATTGAGATGAAATTCAATACCAGGAGAAGTCTGGGAGCCAATTTCGAAGTCAAAGTCAATAATTCAAATTGGGAAGCAATTGAAAGCACCAGGAGCAGATTGGGAGCCAATTGCAAGTCAAAGTCAATTGGGAGCCAATAACAATGGAGAAATTCAAATTGGGTGCCAATTACAAGCCAATTGAAATTGGGTGTCAATTACAAAGGAGAAATTCAAATTGGGTGGAAGTTCAAAGCCAGTTTGAAGTCTGAGAACACCCAGACGTGAGAATGAAGAAGATGAAGATGAACTTACAGTGAAAATATTCTCACAAGGAAAAATACAAGTTTAACTAGTATGGGATTAAATTGATGAATATTTTTAAATCCCAAAGATACAAAGACCACTTCAGAGCTAATCAGAGAAGCCATTCTACACCCAGATATTCCCACTCAACGTAAAACCCGAGGAAATATCAGATGAAGTTTGAGAACCCATTTACATGGAGATGAAGCTCTAACAACGGCTAGCTTATCCTTTCTGACATCTTTGCAGAAGATAAGATAAGATCTCTGACAAAAAGATACAAGATTTCAAAAATGAGAGCGTCTCTTTCCAACGGACAGATTCTCATTACCAGCTATAAAATGATGAAGATATGAAGACTTGAAGATGGGAAACTCACGAACAAGAGAGCAGAAAATTCGAAACTCATCAAGAGATCGAATAGAGCAATTAAGCTTGAAAAGAGCATAGAGCAAAAATCTCATTTGGTACAGAGCATACCAAAAATCTTCAAGTGAGAAGTGAGAAAAGAAAAAGAACTCAGAGAGCTTCAAAAGAGAAATATTCTGAGAGTTCTTAAACAGAGCAAAAATATCAAGTGCTTTACTTGATATATTCACAGAGAGAAAACACTCAGAGCTATCAAGAGAAATCATTCCAGAGTGTTTATCTTCATCAAAGAGACCTGCGCATCATTGAAGATCATCTACAGAGTCTCAGAAGTTGGAAGCAAGACAACACTTGTTTTGGAGCAAAACAAGAGAAGGGAGGAAAGTAGCACGGAGCTGTGAAATCCTGGATTGTCACACGGAGCTGTGAGATCCGAAGCAGCAGTGTCGGAGGCACTGGGCGTGATTGGTGTGGGCTTGGTGATCAAAGCACCAGATCACGAGATACGTTTCTACCGGAGTGTGGAAGACGGGGGGAAAGTAACGCGGAGTCATGAAATCCTGGGATAGTAGCGCGGCGACGTGAAACCCGAAGCAGCAGTGTGGTGTCACTGGGCGTGATTAGTGCGGGCTTTGTGATCAAAGCACTAGATCACGGAAATTCATTGTATCTCGGAACCAAGAAGTGGTAGATATAGTGAATTGCTCTTGGAGATAAGAGCAAGTGGAGTAGGAGGATTACACCACCTCGCGAACCACTATAATTGTCTTGTGTTCTTTACTGCTTTCTTTACTTACCGCTCTTTACATATTCGCTCTACACGAGATATACTGCTCACACAATCTCACACACACTTTATGTTTATTTATTTCCGCTGTGCACCATACTCTAACAATCTAGTTAAGAGTTTTGGTTTATCTCTGGCTTAGCAACTGTTGTGCTATGCGAAAAAGTTTGAAAATCTATTCACCCCCCCCCCCCCCTCTAGACTTTCACCTTACCTCTTTTGGGACCAACAAAGGATACTATTAGTGGCAACAAAAAGCAAAGAACAATGCAAACACCAAATGTTTGAGACGTAAAACAGATCCAAATGTGCAAGTATTCACGTTGTGTTACCGAGGAATGGATATTCTTCATGTTGAATTCGTGCATCAGTGGTGTACGGCATTGTGCAAATACGTTACAACTGGATGAACCAGTATGTGCATCATCGGTGACTGTATTCAAGCAATGTTAATTGTCAATAAAAATAACTCATAGTCCGTTAAATAGTTTATGACACGTTATGGTGATGTGCACCAACTCAGAAATAGATAATGCATCACGATAGGGAGTCGTTGGTGCGACGGTAATAAACTAACTTAACATTGTAGTTTTATTAAAATGCATGTTTGCATGACACCCCAAAGTCGAAATGATGTGGAACATCATAGGAACCGAATGTGCAAGACAGCACACAAAACCAGATACAATGTCCAAGTACCTAACCTAAACTGTGCATTAGGGGAATGTTAACAAAAAAGGGAAACAAAATAAAACAATACCAAACCCATATAGTCATTTCAAGAATAGTTGAATTGATGTGCAACATCAAAGGAAGCATATGTGCAATCTAGCACAAAATTCCAGAAACCATGTGCAACGACACAAAACTACACTATGTAATTGGGGAGTGGTTACATAAAAGGGGAAACAGAATAAAACAATACCAAATCCATCTCATTATGTAAAGAACTAACGTAGCGACGAGATTACACAGGGCATTGAGAAATTGACAAACTCTATGTAAAAAACGGAGAAGATAAAATTGTTCCACAAAATTGAAAACAAATCCAAGAAACAAAACAAAACAAATCCATTATTGAAAACTAACAGGAAATGCGGAATAAGAACAAGTCAGTGGAGAAGTAAAAAACATAGCAATGTGTTTAAGCTTAAATAAAATTCAAAGAGCAATACGACCCCCTTCCTCATATGTCAGCGTTGCGCATCGGGCAGGTATGACTATTATGGCCATACTTTTCACAAGTTTGGCATTGTCGTTGACGACGTCCAGACTTTTCAACAGCTATTTCCGTTGTACTTTTGTAACGTTTGCCACCACCCTTGTTATTAGATATAGGAGGAGGACGAATATCAACTTGACCATCGGGCGAAGCACCGCAAAACGAATCAAATAGTTGCTTCTTAGAAGCAGAAGAGCGATCGCTGGGACCATTCCCAGCCAATAAAACAGAGTTGAAATCTTTCAAAACTGCAGTCAACTTCATAACATGATCAACACTCCGTGAAGCCATGGTCATGCACGAAAAGAATTCTGCACAAGCTTCACCAATAGCGATATCTACATCCGAAGAGCCCCCACGTTGAACCCGCAACAACTGCTGCACACAAGCACCCCTAGTCCAAAATGAAACCACATACCGAGAAGGGATAGAAACAACCCTACGGTCCTTGAAAACTCAGAAAATATGACGATAAAGTAATCCAACCCGTGTAAACATGTTACACGTGCACTCGACAACAATACTAACAGAGTCAAAACTCACGGTGTGCACCAGCTCATCACCATCTTGAACCTCATACTGGGTTACCATCCCTTCAACATTCGAACGCACAGAACGACACGAAAATGATCCCGCAATAACCTCGGCTTGAACATCATAAAAAACATTGACTGTATACACTGCCGCCGCATGCTTCTCAATCAACAACAGAGTCTGGCATAAAGGAAAATGGCCCTCACATTCGGCATTCAGTTTGGCCTGCGCCACACGTTGAGCATCAATAGCCCCTTCAAAATTGTTGAACAACTCAGAAAAACTAGCATGTTGGTTTGTGCAACTACCAAACACACTATTCGCAGCTTTGGACCTAGATGTCGTGCGAAGCAGACCACCCATGAAAAGATCATTAAAAAACGCAGTGATCCAATACGATCTCATATCATACATAAGACGAAACCACCGGTGATCACCAAGGCTATACTTTTCCATTACGTCCTGCCAACCCCGCTCAAACTCCTCCACGGACAACGTCTCACTCCAAACAACATCATTCAAAGCACGCCGAAACTCCTTGTCTTTAGATAGAACATTACCAACATTCTCACCAACCTTTGACATTATATGCCACATACAAAACCTGCGTCACGTAGTATCAAACACCCGTGGGACTGCAACCCGCATTGAAGCATCTTGATCAGTGATAGTGCAACTAGGCACACAACCCAATGCACTTTTAAATTGCTGAAGAAGCCACACATAAGAGTCCACATCTTCATGAGAAATCAAACCAATTGCAAATGTGACGCCTCTCTTGTGATTATCAACACTAGTAAATGGAACCAATACCATACCGTACCTCGAAGACAGAACAGCAAACCAAAAAAAAGAATAGAACCATGGGTGTTAGCACACTGCATGCACGAATAAATAAGACCAAACTGCACATACTAGAAATTTAAAAATAAACCAACTACAAGGAATTTTTTTTACAAACACGTGGCTTACCTATTAGTACCATAAGTCGCATCAAACGACACCACATCCCAAAAAGCTGTAAAATTTTCCTTTGAAATAGGGTCATCCCAAAACACCATCCGTAACTGATCCTGAGAATCCACATCATATTTAAAGAAATAGTCTGGGCAATCGTCTACCTTCTTAACATATTTTTTCACAATAATATGAGCATAAGAAGTCCCAATATAGGACATTAAATCACGCTTCAAATTTTTAAAGTCAACCCATGTCACACCAACATTAGAATAGGAACTAGCAAACTCCCTAGCCAAGCGAAACGACCTATTAGGCCCAACGTTGGCCCTAGCACACTTAAGCACAAAAATTTGGTGTTGAACATCCATGGAACGATTAACCCGCAGGAAAGGCTTAGCCACATCCGAGCACAAACAATGATTATGACGGTGCTCAATGAAAGGAACCACAAAAACCCCATCATCAACCATCTTTAACAACAACCTCGCTTTGCAACCAACCCTATTCGAAACACGCCGACGCTTCAGAGCCACAGCTGGTTGATCCAACGCACCATTCACAACAACGGGTCCCTGCCCCCTGCTTGAATCCCTCACGCGAACAAACCAACAAGTCTTTTACAACAACACCCTCCCTATTCTTACGCACCAAACTACAACGTACGTCAAAACCAACAAGAGACGCATACTGATGATAAAAATCAATACCGTGAGCGAGAGAAGGAAAAGCCTGCCCCTCAAAATGTAACACTCCCGATTTTTACCACATTTTTAAAACTTAAATTCAAAGGAAAACATCTAATCATCAAGACATAAAGCAAGCGGAAGTTATACAAAATCGGTAAGTGTTATGCCACACCTATCTCAAACATAGGTGCATAGGCGGGAAAACTATCAAGTCAACAAAACATAAAGTGTCTAGGCACACAGGCCGCTAAACTAGGCTCACAAGCCAACAAAAGATAACGTCTAAACATGGTAGCTAATCGATCTAGCGATCCACATCTAGTGTTCTCAGCATCTACTCAAAACCTGTAGAATCAAGGGATAACACCCGGTCAGCGAATATTGCTGGTAACCCATCAATACGCGTAAAATAACATATATAGATAGATATAATCAAAACCATTTGGAACAGGAATACAATATATATCCTTTTAAAACCAAAGAGAAAAGTCAACATCAAAGACTCATCAATCACTCTCAATAGAAACGAGGATCATCATCCTCACCATAACCACAAGACCACAAACATGAGAAATAACACAACTCAGGATGCATTCTACTGATCACAAAGTAGAATACATCAAGACATGCTCATAAGCAAGGAATTTACATTCACATGGTGAGAAGTACATGCCACAGTGACAACTACATGTCACAAGTTTCATTGTTCCAACCTTATGCCCTGTTCCAACCTTATGGCTACCCCCGACCTTATTTCAGTTCCAAGCATTACCTCCAAGTAACCCCTGTACTTTTGAGTCCAACCTTATGGCTCCGGGGACCGTCGTCCCCCCACCTACAACCACCCACATTTCCACCTACATCTCAGTACATGAGGGTACCGTTAATTTCATTCACACAACCACCTACATGTGAGCAAAACTCAAGTAACAACCACCCACATTCAATCATAGTCACACAAGGTCATCATCATTACCAAGAAGACTAAGGCTCAACAATAGCCTCAATCAGGTATCAACAAAGGGTACAATGATTTGCATACGTTCATATCATGGGAATCAATCAAGAGATCACAATAAAGACATGAGACCATACTCAACAACAAAGGATTACAATCCAACACCAAATGATTGACAACACAAGTTGGAAATCTCATTACGAAGGAACGAACCACAGACACTAGCATATCAACATCAAACTAGCATGCTCATCAAACCGGTAAACCAAAAGTAATTCCAAAGAACATTCAAGACTCATAATAGTCCAACGAATCACAAAGTTGGACCCTTAGCACGATTCAAGACACCAAATCCTACATGGATTCCTAACATACCGTTCTAGACATACGAAACATCAAGAAGACTCACAAATAGCCCATTAAAACAACAACGGGAGATCAAAACATCAATACCGAGACGAAAGAATCACGGGGAACAAATCCCCGACATCAAACCACAACGTTCCCCACGATTCCGCCCTCGGGTACACACCCACAAGGCCACCGGTTCCCCGCGGGTGGGGCGGCGGGTAGGCCTCTGCCCACCGTTCCGCCCGCGGGTACGTCCCTGTAGACCAAATTATCCCTTCGGGGATTTTCAACAATAAGGCCAAGTTCAAGTCCAAAACACCCAAAATCTCACCCACAACAACAATATGACTTGAACCCAAGAAATAGCCAAGCAATGGCATTCAAGAACCCTAAGAACAAGCTCTAAACATGTATCACCACAACACAATGCATCAAAGCTCACAAATCAACACAAGAATCACAAGTAGAAGCCAAGAATAATCATATAAGTAAGAAAATAGGTTTTGTAAAGCATGGGTTACCTTTGTAGCCTAACAACTTCCTCTTTTCACCCTCAAAAGCCTTTCCTAGAGCTCCTCTTCCACACCAACTTCTTACACATAACAAAACACAACAAAGATCCTAACTTTAGAAAAAGACACCTAAAAGGATATTAGAAACACCAAAAAGCCAAGGATCTTACCCTCCCCTATGCTCAAGATGAAGAAAGTAGGAATCTTGGGAGAAAATCTTGCAAGACTTGGATGCTCAAATTCTAGCTTGGAGAAAAAGCTAAATCATTTTAGAGAGAGGGTTGCTAGGTTAGATTGAATCACAAACCTTAGGTAGAAAGACATTCCTACCCTTACTAATGTTGGAAAGACAAGGGAACAAGGGCACAACTCAAGAAGCACAAGATACAACCCTTTGACTTAAGTGACTAGTCAAAATCTAGTCCTTCGACTATTAAATTTCAAGATTTTTAGGAATAGATTAGCAAAGAGACTTGTATTAATTCTCCAATTAATCCTTGATTAGTGTTTTGGATTTACGGGGTGTCACATCCTCTTCCCCTAACAAGAAGCTTCGTCCCTGAAGCTTGGGTACGACGAGTTCAATCAAACGAGTGGCAACGAATCAATAATGTGACAAAAGGAAGCAAAAATACCAATAAACAAGACTTCAAGGATCCAAGAGGTGTGAGATTTTCAAGAATCAAGTAAATGCAAGGTTTCAAAATACGGGGGAAAATTTCTCGAGCACAAAGCTACTAAAAGATCAACTACCCAACACCCGGCTTAAGACTACACACCAAGAAAGGTAACGCGAGGTACCTGAGGTAAACAGATCCGGATAACGCTCCCTCATGGTGGACTCTAGCTCCCAGGTTGCCTCTTCTACTCCATGATGCGACCACACACCTTTACCATCTTTACCGACTTCCTGCGGGTCTCTCTCGTTTTGAAATCCAAAATCCGGAGCGGTCTCTCCTTATAAGACATAGTCCCATCAAGAGGTACCCGCAGGTTTGGAGAATTTGGTTAACCCGGTGATGTTGGGACTGCAGTATTTACATGATACCATAGAGAAAATCAAGCATATCCAAGGGAGAATGAAAATGGCACAGGATCGGCAAAAGTCCTATGCGGATTTAGGAAGGAAACAGGCAGAGTTCGCTATTGGGGACAAGGTATGGTTGGAGGTTTCTCCCACCCGGGGAGTAATGAGGTTCGGGAAGAAAGGCAAGCTAAGTCCCCGGTTTATTGGTCCCTATGAGATTCTCGAGAGGATAGGGAACCTAGCTTACCGTCTGGCGCTGCCAATGGAGTTGGAGAGGGTGCATAATGTTTTCCATGTGTCCTAGTTGAAGAAATATGTACACGACCCTTCTCATGTGATTTCTTCAGAAGTGGTACCTCTTGACGGCACTTTGTCTTATGAGGAGAGACCGCTCCGGATTTTGGATTTCAAAGCGAGAGAGACCCGCAGGAAGTCGGTAAAGATGGTAAAGGTGTGTGGTCGCGTCATGGAGTAGAAGAGGCAACCTGGGGGCTAGAGTCCACCATGAGGGAGCCACCAAAAAGCCAAGGATCTTACCCTCCCCTATGCTCAAGATGAAGAAAGTAGGAATCTTGGGAGAAAATCTTGCAAGACTTGGATACTCAAATTCTAGCTTGGAGAAGAAGCGAAATCATTTTAGAGAGAGGCTAGAGTTTTTGTGTTTTAGGTTGAAGGGTGAATGAACTGAAAGAGTCTTGCTAGGTTAGCTTGAATCACAAACCTTAGGTAGAAAGACATTCCTACCCTTACTAATGTTGGAAAGACAAGGGAACAAGGGCACAACTCAAGAAGCACAAGGTACAACCCTTTGACTTAAGTGACTAGTCAAAATCTAGTCCTTCGACTATTAAATTTCAGGATTTTTAGGAATAGATTAGCAAAGAGACTTGGATTAATTCTCCAATTAATCCTTGATTAGTGTTTGGATTTACGAGGTGTCACACAAAAGGCCTAACCGCCTCGTCACACGAAGGCGTCCAGTACTTAGTTCCATCGGGAGACACGTCCATAACACAACCTTGTAGCGATTCCGAGCGTACTGCACAAACATCAAACAGAAA
Source organism: Ipomoea nil (assembly GCF_001879475.1). NCBI lineage: Eukaryota > Viridiplantae > Streptophyta > Magnoliopsida > Solanales > Convolvulaceae > Ipomoea > Ipomoea nil. Next base: position 8,026,131 of record NW_017619273.1, on the reverse strand, counting down.
TACAGACATAAACAAAAAAACAGACACTTAAAACCACCATGCACAACATACAAAAAAAAAATAAATAACAGACTGATTGCACATATCAAATGACAACACATTCACTTTACGAAGTAACCACCCCCCCCCCCCCCCCCCCCCCGCTCCCCAAACAGAAACCTTCAAAAAAAATATACAATGCAAAGAACACGTAGTAGGAAATGCACAAAACTACAATTAGAATAACCTAACAGTACACAAAAAACAGCACATACAACCCATGTTGTCCAACCAACAAGGAAACACGCATAAATTAGCAATACAATTTATAAACGAAAAACATATGCCAATGGAACTTAAGATAAAAAATCAGAATTACAACTACGAAATAATATATATCGTATAAGACATAAATGACAACTACTAACGGGAACAAAAAACCAAATCCCTACGACAAGCACTAATCCAAGAACCAAGAACCACGATTAAAATAGACAAATTAAAACTACATAAACAACGCCAATACACAACACCTACAACGCATGTCTTACACATGAGCACATACTTATACACAAACTAAGTACCAACTGATGCTCAATAAATATATACTAGAAAAAAATGAAAACACCAACCTGGAGAATCCATAAGCCTTTGCACAGAGAATGCCGTAAAAATGAATAAGGATGACTGCAAACTTTGGAACGATACAAACAAAAACCACAGAAAACTAAAAAGTATATAAAGAGGAACGCTACATAAGAATATAAACAAACAATATCTTAATTTACCATATTTACTACACCAAAAAACGAGCAAATCATCCGAAAAACAAACCAAAAAAATAGGAAAAAAAATACAAAGACTATAAAGCCCTTAAAACAATCACGCGTCAAAAATAAAAAAAATACCATAAAAAATAGCCGAAAAAACATGAACCATAGATCAAACCGCAATCAAAGGCCAGATTCTGTCCACAGACCTCATGTGGGAACATGACCTCATATGATCCTCTCTCTCTCTCTCTATATATATATATATATATATATATATATATATATATATATATATATATATATATATATATATATATATATATATATATATATATGTATTCATACAGTTGCATAACCTATGTTCAATATCAAAAGTATATTTATGTAGCTTTATGTTTTGGAGTGCCGTTTACTTAGCAATTATCGCTACTTTTTTAAAATATGTTTTCAGGTATTGAGTAGAGACCTTCTCGAGAGCGCGTTAGCAGGATGCTTAGTCTTACTCCTTTTCCCTTAGTTAGCATTTATGTCCTCATGATAGACTGATGTTTTAGACCTTGGGCTTGTATGATCTGGATACTAGTAGTACCTTTGCATATTATTTTTATGCTTTGTGGTGTAGACTTTTGTCTTAGCACTTAGGGTTAATATGACCTAAGTGTGGCATAACACCCTAGTTCAGTTTGATTTTGCTTCCGTAGTACAATATAGGTTAACCTATTGTATGTACAGACTTCTCCGTCACTCAGGTATTTTGAAATAGGTCATTATGGTCGGTGCGAATTAATTGTACATTAATTTCGTGACCATTGATATTATTTCGATAATAAGTATGACCATTTCAAACGTTATTATCCAATTATTAAATTAGATTTATGTTGGTTTAATGTGTCGTTTAGTGGGCTATTAACTCCTCTCTTCCTTATAAAAACATGGACGTTGGCAGAATGGTTTTACAAGCTAGTTTTGAAATTCTCAAAATTTCTTTTGTTTTCTCTCAACTCTCAAATACAAATGAGAACAATTCTGCTAACATCATCCGTAAATTTCGTACAAAGTGCTCAAATTATGTTCTAGTTCGCTGGACTTTGGGTTTGAGTGCTCAAACGCCAATGTCGTAATCCGTTTTATCCTGGGGGACTGACACCACAATGCTCCTAGCACCCTCGAGAGGTGGCGAATCGATTTTAAGGAGAGTGTGTACACACGACTCAGATTTACTTTATTCTTGTGTTGGGTTAAAACCTCATGTTAGAAACTCTTTTCTTTCGTTTTACATTATATATATATATATATATATATATATATATATATATATATATATATATATATATATATATATTGCGTATCGATTTATTCATCAATACCAACAATTTTAAAACCAATTTATTCTTTTTGGTGAATTAAGTCGATGGCTCCCAATATTGTTGAAAGTGGTAGCATTAATATTGCTCGTAGGGCACATTCGTATGTTCGGAGCGGCAATGTAGTTGCACATTCCGAAACCCCGGTGAACTTTGGTTCGGAGACCGGTGGTGGCATCAAAGGGTGTATCCCTACAATGAAGGTGTCTGTGACGATACCATGTGGCTTGGTCGAAAGACCGTGGAAATTCAAGATGTTGAATTTCAAATGATGGCAACTTAAAATGTTGTACAACATAATGATTCTCGACATGTCATGGCTCTTGACCGAGATGGTTCCTAGTGGAAAGGAACATGAGTCCAACACTCAAACCGTTAACGAAGTGAGGGTTTGGAAATATTTTGTTTTCCTATGCCTAAACTAAGTTTTAAATGGTTTGTGTGACTCGTTGTGGGAATCTTTGGACCTGAAGTATAAGAGTGATGACGCTAAGGCAAAAATGTTTGTCGTTAGCCGATTACTTGAATACAAGATGGTGGATTCCAGAATCGTCCTGAGCCAAGTTGACAAAGGAATGATCGAGAGTGAAGCCTTTCAAGTGGAACCTAGTATCCATTTGTTGCCTCTGGGCAGAAAGGACTTCAAGAATTACGAGAAGCAATTCTATGGAAAATGCTTCTATTGTGGCATTATTGGCCACAAGTGGGCTGATTGTAAAGCACTTCAGATGAAGAATAATAATTCTGAACCTAACGTGGTACAGGTCGATCAAAATGAGTCTGAAATCATCCTCTCGGCAATGGTGACCGAGGTAAACCTGGTTGGTTCAAACTAAACAGAATGATTCATTGATACGATTGCGACCCACATATGAGTTCCAACCTTGAGTTGTTTACCACCTTTGAGACGACTAATAGTGAGAAGGTATGGATGGGGAACTCTGCTCAGTCTGCTGTTGAAAGCATGGGCAAAGTAGTTCTCAGGATGACCTCTGGGAAAGAATAGACTCTGAACAACGTATTGTACGTACCGGAGCTACGAAAGAACTTAGTTTCTGGTTCATTGTTGAACAAGAATGGCTTTCGGTTAGTGTTTGAGTCAGACCAGGTTGTTTTGTCAAAATCAGAAATGTATGTAGGCAGGGGTTATGTACTAGATGTGCTTTTTAAGCTCGATATAATAACCGTGATTAATAAAAATATTATTAATTCAGCCTACTTACTTGAGTCTTCGTGTTTGTGTCATGGTAGATCGGGTCATGTTAATTTGAGTTCGATACGTAGATGAATTAACTTAGACCATATTTCTGCATTTCAAATTAATGATAAGCACAAACGTGAATTTGTGTTGAGGCAAAATAAACAAAAATTCCTTTTAAATCGATTGAACGGAAAACGAAACCACTTGAGTTAATTCATAACGATATATGTGATTTTAGATCAATACAATCGCGCGGTGGTGATAAATATTTTATCACATTTATCGATGATAGCACACGATACTGCTATGTGTATTTGCTTAAGAGCAAAGATAAAGCCGTCGATAAATTCATTCTTTATAAGAATGAAGTGGAAAACCAACTTAATCGAAGGATTAAGAATGTAACACCCCGTGTTACGGCCCATAAACCAATTAATTATTTACCCGGAAAGAAGAATTAAATCTCATTAATTAATTAGGAAAGGTCCACCATAAGGCCATGGACCCTTATCCCTAAATCCAACCCTTAGTCCAATAGAAAATAGAATTAGCTAAATCCCTGCTATTTAGATCCTAAGTAGGACTCTTAGATATATAAATAGGGACATAGGAGACACCTAGAGCTCACACCACAATAATCTCTCACCACACAAGAAGTTCCAAGAATTCCCTTAGGAGAAATCAAGAAAGACCCTTCATAGCCAAGGAAATTAATTAAGGCTAAGAGGTAACCCATATCTCAACAAAACCTATTTTCTTCGCTATAATCTCTTTCTTTGGCCTCCCTCTATATTCGTGTGTCTTGATAAATTCTTCTATGTTAATTGTGATACATTCTTGATGATTGATAAGATGATTTATGTGCATTCTTAATAATCTTGATGATCTTGATGTTGAAGAGAAGTTCTTGATATTGATGTGATAATTCTTGACGAATCTTGATATTTCTTGATGATAAAGATAAAATATGATCTTGATGATTAGGGTGGGATTAGAGCCCTAGGATGGATTGGGAATTTGTATTGTAATGTTCTTGATATATATTGGGTGGGAATTCGCATGTTCGGGTGTTGTTTATGTTTAGAAGTCGTGATAGGATGAGTTATACATGATTCTTGCTTTTGATCTATTAATTGACTACGAGGTATCGTTAATTGCGTTTAAAAGTGTCAAAGCATGGTTTTGGGTTCCATAAGGGGATCCCGGGATGAATTTTTTATGAAAGAGTCAGTGGGGTAGGGGTACTCGCCACCTACCCACTTCCCAAAGAACACCGCCCGGCAGCGGGCAGCCACCGGGCAGCCGCCTGCCCGTCGGCGACCCGCTGCCCGGAACAGTGTTCTCCGGCGGGCAGCCGGCAGGTGGCCCTCCACCCACCGGCTACCCCCTAGTCCACACCCCACCCCGAGTCTTTGGCTTCCCCGTTTGATGTTTCCCGCTCCCCATGGTGTCCCAACGGACCCCGTTTGTCGTACTTGAGTCTAGTTTGATATTTCGGGTACCATTAGTAGGTTAAACGAGTCTTAGGGATTGCATGTTAGTTGAATTGGTAACCCGTTGACCTAGGTGGAAGTTGTATGAACCCCTTAGGACTATTCTTAGCAGGTGAAGGATCACACGTAAGTTTATTTATATGTATTTCCCCTCCCAATGTGCTATTACGTGCTCCTATGTGTTATGTGTTGCATGATCCCCCATTTTGGTTATAGGCCAATTGGGTGGTTCCCGGACTAAGGTTCGGAAGTCGACTGAAGGCCGAATGGATTGTTCCCGAACAAAGGTTCGGAAGTCGGTTGAAGACCGAATGGATTGTTCCCGAACTAAAGGTTCGGAAGTGGCTGAAGGCCAAATGGATTGTTCCTGAGCTAAGGCTCAGAAGTGGCTAATGCCAAATTGACTCACTTCTTGGACTACAGGTCCAAATATGGGCCTCGGTGATATGACCCACCGACCTGGACGCGCCAGGCGGTGTGTAGGGCCAACAAGCCGAGGAAGGCTGTAGTCCACCGACCTGAGTAATCAGGCGGTGTGTAGGGCTATGGCTGGCTGCGATCCACCGAGTGATGGGACAGCGGTGTGTAGGGCCGTAGTCTCCGAGGATCTTCGCCCACCGACTGAGTTAAGCTCAGCGGTGTGTCGGGCTTGATCTGCTACGGTCCACCGACTGTACGCATCAACGGTGTGTAGGGTAGTAAGTCCCCCCTTGTAAAGGGGATCGCGGTCCACCGACTGTGCGCGTCAGCAGTTTGTCGGATCGTGGTCCGACGTTGAGTTCGTCAGCGGTTCTCAAAGGGTTGGTTGCGATCAACTCCCCTCATACCACGGTACTGAGGTTGGGTGCTGCGGGGCCGTGTTAATGCTATAAGCATTAACCCTCATGTTCGGGGCATGCGATTGGTCCCGTGGCGCCATCAATGATTATGTGATATGAATGGTGATTGAATAATGACGTGTTTTGGAATTGAAAAGCGTTTTGTGACTCTAGATGCGTATTCCTTATGATGTTATCTCTACTTAACTGTTTATTATTGTTTGATGTGCTTACCCCTATTTGCTTAGTCTATTCCTGGCTTTTAAAACTAGTGTCTCTTAAGTATATATCTTTCTGCTTCAAAATGCTTTTCGTATATCTATTTATATCTATCTATAATGTATTTCAACGCGTTGGAGTGGGTTACCGGCATCTCTCGCTGAACAGATATATTTGGCTTTCAGGCACAGATGAGTAGATCCCAGAGCGCGCTAGAAGATAATGGATTAGATAGATAGTCTTTCCTTTCGGCCTGCGTGCCACAATGATGTATTGAGGATATCTAGTTAGTTTAGCCTGTGCATCTGAGTTCTCCAACTCAGGTGTGGCATAGCACTCCGTACACTTATAATTTGTAATGCTCTGTTTGTGATTTTATGAGAAATTACCTTTATCGTATAAGTTTTAAAAGTTTCGAAATTTCGGGGTGTTACAGTTGGTATCAGAGCCTAAGTTTGACCCTAGGATAAGACTCTTAAGACCAAGACCTTAGGACAGTAGGCTTAAAACACTAGGAGTTCAGTAAGATAGGATTTAGGGATCATAGGACGCGCGGTGAGACTGTGAGACCTTACACTTTCCCTCACCCTAACTCACACGTAATTTAAATAAACTTCCTCTACTCCCATAGCATCAAGGTAAGGATGCAAAATAATATCAACGTATGAACCCCAGGATGGCACCAAAAAGGAAACAGGCAAAAGCACCGGAACTCCCCACACAGGAATTCTTGACTCAAAATCTGCAACGTCTGGCCCAAATTGCCCTGGCACTAAACAATGCAGTCCCCCAACCATCACCACCAAACAGAAACTTGGAAATCCACCGCCAAGTCTCGGAACCCCAACCGTCTACCTTCTCAGGGGATGAAAATCCCACGATCCTCGAAGAATGGATCGGAACTTTTGACAAAATATTCAGGGCAACGGGATGCCCGGAGAACCACCAAGTAGAAACGGCCTCCTTCTACTTCAGACACGAGGCCGACACCTGGTGGGTCCACGAGAGACCCAATTGCGAACAAAGCCCCGGGTTCAACTGGGAAACACTAAAAACGCAACTACGAGAACAATTCTACCCCAGCCACCTGAAAGCAACCATATACGAAGAATTCCTCCTTCTAAAACAAAGAGCAACCCCAATCGCAGAATACTACCGGCAATTCCTCAAACTAGCTCGCCTCACCCCCGAACTAGTACCTACAGAGACAATCAAAATCAAGAAATTCGTAAAGGGCCTCAACCTCGAAGTCCAGAAGGCCCTAACTACACGAGCACCGAGAACTCTCGAAAAAGCCTATGCCAAGGCATTCCAACTACAACAAATATCAGACAAACCACAAGAAACACGCCTGGAACGCAAAAGAAAATTCAAAGGGAACCACACAAACCCCCTCCAGGAGCCTAAAGCCGCCAGGACCACCCCGCCCCACAAGGCCATAACACCGGCCACTCAGGGAAGAATCCTTACCATAAGCGAAGCAAAAATTGGAGATAGCAACATAGTCTCCGGAACCTTCCTTATACACACCACCCCCGCCACCGTACTATTTGACTCAGGGGCTACCAACTCATTTATAGCAACCGAATTCGCCGCTCAACTCTGTCTTATCACCAGCACCAGAGTACAACTCCAGGTCAAAGTGGCATCCGGTGAAATCATAAAATGTGACCGCATGTACAAAAACGTGATAATCACCATCGAAGGAGTGGAATTCCCTAGCAACCTAATACAATTCAGACTGGATGGGATACAAGTGATCTTGGGCATGGACTGGCTAGGGAAGTTCCAAGCACAAATCCTATGCGGTGAATAAAAAGTGGTATTACGAGGACCAAATGGCAAAAAGGTATCCTACTACGGAACCCACATGGATCCGGAAATCAAATTAGTAAACATGATAGGAACGAAGCCTTCCTGTGCTCAGTCAAGGACCTCAACACCAAAATAGCCGAACCCCAAACCATTCCTGTGGTAAACGAATTCACCGACGTCTTCCCACACGAAATCCCCGGAGCACCCCCAACCAGAGAAGTTGAGTTCACAATAGACCTAATACCAGGCGCTGCCCCGATCTCGAAACCACCCTACAGGCGTGCGCCAAAGGAAATGAAGAAACTGAAAACACAACTTCAGGAACTACTAGATAAGGGATACATCCGCCCCAGCACCTCACCATGGGGAGCACCAGTATTATTCGTTAAAAAGAAAGATGGGAGCATGCGACTGTGCATCGACTACAGGGAACTAAATCAAGTTACAATAAAGAATAAATATCCTCTTCCTCGAATCGACGACTTCTTCGACCAACTTAAAGGAGCAGGGGTGTTCTCGAAAATTGACTTGAGATCTGGATACCATCAAATAAAAGTGGCAAACCCAGATATTCAGAAAACAACCTTTCGATCACGCTACGGCCATTATGAATTCACGGTGATGCCCTTCGGACTCACCAATGCACCCGCTATATTCATGGACCTCATGAATTGAGTATTCCGGCCCCACCTAGATGACTTCATCATTGTATTCATCGACGACATCCTGGTCTACTCCCAAAACAAGGAGGAACATTAAAAGCACCTCCGCACAACCTTGCAAACCCTGAGAGAACACCAACTATACGCCAAGTTCTCCAAATGTGAATTTTGGAAGGACAACGTAGCCTTCCTGGGTCACGTAATAACCAAAGAAGGAATCAAGGTGGACCCCACCAAAATTCACGCCGTCAAGGAATGGCCCACACCAAAATCACTTTCGGAGGTCAGAAGCTTCCTAGGATTAGCAGGCTATTATAGGAGGTTCGTACCCGATTTTACCAAGATAGCTCAACCCCTCACCAAGCTCATTTCGATGGGACAACAACTGCACCACAGCCTTTCAAGAATTGAAAGAAAAGCTGACCACGGCACCTGTCCTAGCCCTTCCCTCCGGGATGGAAGGATTCGAAGTCTTCAGCGACGCCTCAAAAAAGGGGCTGGGTTGCGTACTAATGCAAAAGGGCAAAGTAATAGCATACGCATCCAAACAACTCAAAACCCACGAAGAAAATTACCCCACACACGACCTCGAGCTAGCCGCCATCGTGTTCGCCCTGAAAATTTGGAGACATTACCTATACGGAGTACAATGCAATATTTATACGGATCATAAAAGCCTAAAGTACATCTTCACTCAGAAAGATTTAAACATGCGAAAACGAAGGTGGTTGTAACTTATAAAAGATTACGACCTAGACATCCAGTACCACGAAGGAAAGGCTAACGTTGTGGCGGACGCCCTAAGCCGAAAGGCTAACCACTCCCTCAACACCACCTGGATCCTGCCAGACCAACTATACAAGGACTTCCAGAAGTTGAACTTGGAAGTAGTAGAGCAAGGACAAACCAATTCTGGGATCCGCCTATTCAATGCCAGAGTCATACACACTATTCGAAGAAATCAAGGCCGGACAGCATCAAGACCTGGAACTAAATAAAATTCGACTCGACCTAACTCAAGGAAAGGATGGACCCTTCGAAATATGCGAAGATGGCAGCCTCCGCTATCAAGGGGGATGGTGCGTGCCCACGACACACCCCCACCTAAAGCAACAAATCCTGAAAGAAGGGCACAACTCCCCATACTCAGTGCATCCCGGAGGCGACAAACTATACCAAGATGTGAAAAAGATGTTTTGGTGGCCCAACATGGAAAAGGAAGTCGTAGACTTCGTGGGCAAATATCTGAACTGCCAAAGGGTAAAAGCCGAACGATGCAAGCCCAAAGGACTCGTACAACCCCTTGAGATACCACAAGGGAAGTGGGACTCCATATCCAAGGATTTCGTCGGAGGATTACCCACAACACCAACAGGCAAGGATAAAATCTGGGTAATAGTGGACCGGCTAACCAAGACAGCACGGTTCGTTGCTATGAAAGAAACATGGACAATGACGTAACTAGCCCGGGCCTACCTGAACCGAGTAGTAAAATACCATGGGATCCCCCGAAACATTGTGTCCGATAGGGATCCCAGGTTCCTCTCACAATTCTGGAAGTCTCTACAAACAGCCGTGGGGACACAGCTGAACCTGAGCACTGCCTTCCACCCCACTACTGACGGCTAAACCGAAAGAACCATTCAGACTCTCGAAGACATGCTAAGAGCCTGCATGTTAGAGTTCTAAGGGACATGGGAAGAACATCTAGACCTCATCGAATTCTCTTACAACAACAGCTACCACGCAAGTATATGCATGGCTCCCTACGAAGCTCTGTACCGTAAAAAATGTAGAACCCCCTTATGTTGGGAAGACATGGTCGGCCCAGTGGCACTAAGACCCCAATACTTACAAGACACCATAGCTAAAGTCAAGCACATACAAGAAAGAATGAAGGCCGCCCGAGACCGCCAAAAATCCTACGCCGACCTAGGAAGAAAACAAGCCGAGTTCGCCCCCGGAGACAAAGTCTAGTTAAGGATCTCGCCCACACGAGGGGTAATGAGGTTTGGAAGAAAAGGGAAACTCAGCCCCCGGTTTATCGGCCCCTATGAAATCATAGAAAGAGTTGGGAACCTGGCCTACCGCCTCGCCCTACCCATCGAACTGGAATGGGTGCACAACGTATTCCACATATCCCAACTAAAGAAATATATACATGATCCAAGCCACGTACTACAACCCGAGGCCGAGGACCTTGACGACGCACTAGCTTACGAAAAGAAACCCGTAAGAATCCTGGACACCAAGACAAGAACCACCCGCCGGCGAGGCACAGAAATGGTAAAAGTCCTCTGGACCAACCATGGGACCGAAGAAGCGACATGGGAACTCAAAGACACAATGAAGGAACGCTACCCCGAACTCTTCGCACAAGGTAACCAAGACGAAAGCATAGGATAAGGGAAGAAGTCACTCAGCAAGGACCAAAGCTTCGGGGATGAAGCTTCCCGTTAAGGGGGGAGAGTGTAACACCCCGTGTTACGACCCAAAAACCAATTAATTATTTACCCGGAAAGAATAATTAAATCTCAATAATTAATTAGAAAAGTCCACCATAAGCCCATGGACCCTTATCCCTAAATCCAAACCTTAGTCCCATAGGAAATAGAATTAGCTAAATCGCTGCTATTTAGATCCTAAATAGGACTCTTAGATATATAAATAGGGACATAGGAGACACTTAGAGCTCACACCACAATAATCTCTCACCACACAAGAAGTTCCAAGAATTCCCTTAGGAGAAATCAAGAAAGACCCTTCATAGCCAAGGAAATTAATTAAGGCTAAGAGGTAACCCATGTCTCAACAAAACCTATTTTCTTTGCTATAATCTCTTTCTTTGGCCTCCCTCTATATTCGTGTGTCTTGATAAATTCTTCTATGTTAATTGTGATATGTTCTTGATGATTGATAAGATGATTTATGTGCATTCTTGATAATCTTGATGATCTTGATGTTGAAGAGAAGTTCTTGATATTGATGTGATAATTCTTGACGAATCTTGATATTTCTTGATGATAAAGATAAAATATGATCTTGATGATTTGGGTGGGATTAGAGCCCTAGGATGGATTGGGAATTTGTATTGTAATGTTCTTGATATATATTGGGTGGGAATTCGCATGTTAGGGTGTTGTTTATGTTTAGAAGTCGTGATAGGATGAGTTATACATGATTCTTGCTTTTGATCTATTAATTGACTACGAGGTGTCGTTAATTGCGTTTAAAAGTGTCTAAGCATGATTTCGGGTTCCATAAGGGGATCCCGAGATGAATTTTTGATGAAAGAGTCAGTGGGGGGTAGGTGGGGGTAGGGGTACCTGCCACCTACCCACTGCCCAAAGAACACCGCACGGCAGCGAGCAGCCGCCTACCCGTCGGCGACCCGCTGCCCGGAACAGTGTTCTCCGGCGGGTGGCCGGCCCTCCACCCACCGGCTACCCGCTGGTCCACACCCCACCCCGGGTCTTTGGCTTCCCCGTTTGATGTTCCCCGCTCCCCATGGTTTCCCAACGGACCCCATTTGTCGTACTTGAGTCAGCTGGTTTGATATTTCGGGTACCATTCGTAGGTTAAACAAGTCTTAAGGATTGCATGTTAGTTGAATTGGTAACCCGTTGACCTAGGTGGAAGTTGTATGAACCCCTTAGGACTATTCTTAGCTGGTGAACGATCACACGTAAGTTTATTTATATGTCTTTCCCCTCCCAATGTGCTATTACGTGCTCCTATGTGTTATGTGTTGCATGATCCCCCATTTTGGTTATAGGCCAATTGGGTGGAAGTCGGTTGAAGGCCGAATGGATTGTTCCCGAACAAAGGTTCGGAAGTCGGTTGAAGACCGAATGATTGTTCCCGGACTAAAGGTTCGGAAGTGGCTGAAGGCCAAATGGACTGTTCCTAAGCTAAGGCTCAGAAGTGGCTAAGGCCAAATTGACTCACTTCTTGGACTACAGGTCCAAATATGGGCCTCGGTGATATGACCCACCGACCTGGACACGCCAGGCGGTGCGTAGGGCCAACAAGCCGAAGAAGGTTGTAGTCCACCGACCTGAGTAATCAGGCAGTGTGTAGGGTTACGACTGTCTGCGATCCACCGAGTGATGGGACAGTGGTGTGTAGGGCCGTAGTCTCCGAGGATCTTCGCCCACCGACTGAGTTTAGCTCTACGGTGTGTCGGGCTTGATCCGCTACGATCCACCTACTGTACGCATCAACGGTGTGTAGGGTCGTAAGTCCCCCCTTGTAAAGGGGATCGTGGTCCACCGACTGTGCGCGTCAGCGGTGTGTCGGATCGTGGTCCGACATTGAGTTCGTCAGCGGTTCTCAAAGGGTTGGTTGCGATCAACTCCCCTCATACCACGGTACTGAGGTAGGGTGCTGCGGGGCCGTGTTAATGCTATAAGCATTAACCCTCATGTTCGGGGCATGCGATTGGTCCCATGGCGCCATCAAAGATTATGTGATATGAATGGTGATTGAATAATGTCGTGTTTTGGAATTGAAAAGCGTGTTGTGACTCTAGATGCGTATTCCTTATGATGTTATCTCTACTTAACTGTTTATTATTGTTTGATGTGCTTACCCCTATTTGCTGAGTCTATTCCTGGATTTTAAAACTAGTGTCTCTTAAGTATATATCTTCCTGCTTCAAAATGATTTTCGTATATGTAACACCCCGTGTTACGGCCCATGAACCAATTAACTATTTACCCGGAAAAGAAGAAATAAATCTCATTAACTAATTAATTAAGAAAGGCCCATCATAGTCCATGGGCCCTTATCCCTAAACTCAATCCCTTAGTCCTAGAAGGAATAGAACTAAACCTAATTAGGGACTCTTAGGTATATAAATAGGGGGCATAGGAGGCACCTAGAACCCACACCACAATAATCTCTCACCACACAAGAAGTTCCAAGAATCCCCCTAGGAGAAATCAAGAAAGAAGGAATCTTAAAGAAAGACCATTCATAGCCAAGGAAATTACACTACAAGAAAAATCGCGATTCGCGACGGAATTTTTCCGTTGCGAAAACGCGAAATTCCGTCGCAAATCACGTTTTGCGACAGAAATTTACATTTTTGTGACGGAATTCATTCCGTAGTCTCTAGGCTTGTCGTATTTCATTTTGCAACGGAAATAATCCGTCGCGAGCAGTGGCGACGAAAAAAAGCAACGGAATTTTCCGTCGCGAAGTTGGCGACGAAAATCATTCCGTCGCGAGTCCGTTACGATTTTGGCAACAGAAATGTTTCCTTCCATCGCCATCGTATGAAAAAATATTCCATCGCGAAACTCAATCTTCCGTTGCATATTGCCGTCGTGAAATATAACGACGAAAATAATTATCGTCGTGATTCCGTCGCTAACATTCCCGTTGCAAATTTCGTATTCCATCTCAACATTCCATCGTAATAAAATGACGGAACAAATCTCCATCGCAACTCCATCACTTATATTCCGTCGCAAAGTTTGTTAAAATTCTAGCGTTTGTATGTAAAATCTTAATATACAATTGTATTTATAAATAAAAACAATATTAAAACTAAAATCTTAATATAACTTGTAATATAAAAGTAATACTACTTTATAGTTCAAAAAATTGAATGTTGTACTTAATACCAAATCTATGTCTTAACAACAACATAATAATTCATAAAGAAAAAAAAAACAATATCAAGTTTAATCCAGTTGTGATAAAGGTGATGATGAAGTACAAGTCCTCTTACTCTCAAGAGCATCTAATCTTTGATGCATAAGAAGTATAGAAGCCTTCAAATTCTCAATCTCGTCTTGTATATTTGCAGAATTAACATTGTCTAATGACCGCGATGTTGATGTTATATATGTATTAGCATTTATTGGACCACGAAGGAAGCTACCATATGAGTCAAGTCCATAAACTCTTCTTTTCTTATCATGCCCGCCAACCGCATCATAGTACGATTGACTCTCATCGACTTCCTCTCCATTATGTGTTAATACCTCCCGTTGCACTTGCTCTTACAAAAGTTTGGGTAATAAATCATAGTGCATTTTACTCATCAAGCTCCTGAAGATTCAAACTGCAAATATTATTAGGATTGCAGGATGCGCAAGTATAAATTGAGCACCTAAAGGTTTAAAGTACAAGTTACAAAGAAATAGAAGATATTGAGCATCAATGAACTATTATAATATAATTTATTCCACACTTATAACTATTAAGCTTAAAAAGATGACAAACATCATGCATTGCTACTCTTACAACTTTCTCTACTGCATCACTGAAACATTAGAATAAAATAAAAACAAAGAAATATAGAATAGGAGTTTCATACAGAAGTATAGGTTAATTGATGAGCCAAATTCATAGAGTGGAAATAACTGATACAAGGAATTCAATTATTACCTTCTCAGTACTCAGCAAGTGGATCAAGGTAGGAACCAACAAAAGAACTTATCATAATCTTCCTGGCCACGTGCCCGTGGATCAAGGTAGGAACCAACCAAAGAATTTATCATAATCTTCCTGGCCACATGCCCATCAAGCTGCAGTGGGAAATAGAACCTTAGGAAGGGACTTAAATTTAAGTAAGAAAAGCAAGAGAAACAAAATTCATACCCAATCACTTGCACTAGAGATGGCTAGCCAATAAATGCAGGAAGATACATAACTCGTGTGATCATCCTGCAAAGCATTTTTTAAGAAAATTTCAATACAACTAACTGACCAATAGGGCATAAGTTGTTTACAAATTATGAAATTAGGAATACCAAAGATTTGGATCAAAGAAATACCTAATTATGCTTGTTTCGTCGTCGGCAAGAGAGGACAGGAGGCGGCGGCGGTCTTGGCTTCTGCTTGCTTCGTTGCCGGCAGGGGACGATAATACGTCGCAGAATCACAGGGGAGGGCTTGGCTTCATCATCGACTGCCGATTCGCAAGGTGTCGGCGTCGGCTTTGGAGGATCGGCGACGTCGTCGACCACAGAACTGTCGTCGGTGTGTACTGTTGGAGGAGCGGCGGCATCGTAGATTGGAGGAGCAGCAACTTCGACTTCTTTAGAAAATAGGATTTAGGACATTAGTCCTTAGGGATTAGGGCAAATTATTGTATAGCCTACGTAGTGTTATATGGATCATAAAATAAAATATATTTTTATTAAATTAAAATTATATTATTTGTGTATTGAATATATATTATATAAAATATAATGTACTTTTAGTATTCAAATATTAGGGCCTTGTTTGGTAAAATAATTAGCTGGTTAATTTTGTTTTATTTGACCGCTATTAGTTGTTGACTTGATTTAAAAATCAATATAAGTATTTAGTTAATTAGCTTTTTGTACTCCAAAATGCTAAAATTCAAAAAGTTACTCAAAACAACTTTTTTAATTAGCTTTTTGATAAAAGAAATTATATCAAACAGCTCTTAGATATTAGCTAATTTACCAAACATCTTTCTACAATTAGCTAATGTTATCAATTAGTTATATCTTTTAATTAACTAGCTTTTTGCACGGTTTTGTTACTAACTTTTCAATTTTGTCCTTAAAAAGTATGTGTTGTTTGTACAAAGTACAATTGTACTTACCTCTATAAATTTGAAAAGTAAAAAAGGTAAATTGGGAAATGTAGAGTGATAGTTATGTTCAATTTTAGAAAGATAACACTATTTTGGGACAAAC
Organism: Ipomoea nil; assembly: GCF_001879475.1. Classification (NCBI taxonomy): domain Eukaryota; kingdom Viridiplantae; phylum Streptophyta; class Magnoliopsida; order Solanales; family Convolvulaceae; genus Ipomoea; species Ipomoea nil. The sequence goes on along the minus strand of NW_017619273.1, from coordinate 8,010,125 downwards.
TAAAAAGGAAAGTAAGACAGGTAAAATAGGACGGAGGGAGTATCAGCTAATAGTCATTTACCAAACAGGGCCTAGATATAAAAAAAAATGATTCAATTGTAATTATTATAGAAATAAATCCGACCCATGGTTAGCTTAATTAACATAATTATTATTAGACAATTATTACTTGACAATTATATTAATATCTGTACAATTATACTTTCACACATTAAGTATATTTCTATTCAGCATATAGCCTTTACTTTTTTCTCAATCCTCCATATCTGAATAAATTAATTGTAATTATCATTAAAAAATCAAACGACTCATGTTTAATTATAATTATACTAATATTTACATAATTATTAGCTTAATTAACATAATAATTATTAGTCTATTATACTAATATTTGTGAAATTAATTTCTTAATTATCATAATAATTATTAAATTAGATAATTAAACTAAAATTGTGCAAATTATAATTTTATACCTTCAGTAATATATATATATATATATATATATATATATATATATATATATATATATATATATAATCAAAAAGTTAATTGTAATAATTATAAAAAAAATTCAACGACTTATGCTTAATTATAATTATACTATTATTATGGGAATTATTAATTTAATTATCATAAATATTATTACTCAATTATACTAATATCTATATAATTAATTCCTTAATTAACAAAATAATTATTAGGTAAATATACTACTATTATGCAGTTATACTATTATACCTTAAATAAAAAAAAATATATAGATGTATTAGCATAAACTTACCATAGTAATTACATGAAAGAATAAGAATGATAATTTATTTTTTTTCTCATATTATTATACCTTAAGAATGATAAGAATGATAATTTATACCTTAATTGTAATTATAAAGAAAATTCAACGGCTAATGTTTAATTGTAAATATGCTAATATTCATTAATTATTAGCTTAATTAATATAATATTGTTAGTCAATTATACTAATATCTGTGCTACTAATTTCTTAATTATTATAATAATTATTAAGTAATTGTACTAATATTGTTTAATTATATTTTTATACATTTAGTATAAAAAATATATATAAATACAAATTACCATATAGCATTTACACGAAAAAATATGAATGATAATTTATTTTATTCTCATAGTATTACTCTCTCTCTCTCTCTCTATATATATATATATATATATATATATATATATATATATATATGTATATATATATATATATATATATGTATATATATATATCTATATATATGTATATATATATATCTATATATATGTATATATATATATGTATATATATACATATATGCATATATGTATATATATACATATACATATATATATATATATATATATACATATACATATATATATATATATATATATATATATATATACATATACATATATATATATATATATACATATATATATATATATATATATACATATACATATATATATATATATATATATATATATATATATATATATATATTTATATAATCAAAAAATTAATTGTAATAATTATTTAAAAATCCAACATCTTATTTTTAAATGTAATTATATTATTATTATTATTATTAAGGTAATTATTAGTTTAATTACTATAATAATTATTAATCAATTGCACTAATATTCGTGTAATTATTAATTTAATTACCATAAAACTTATTATATTTTATATAGTAATAGTTTAGGAGGTAGTTTAGGAGGGAAGTTATAAATGTAAAATTTTGTTTTTATTAGTAGTTTTAATTAATTGTTAAAGGGTTAGTTTTTTAGATTACAACATTATATATATCCTAATATAGATTTGACGAATTAGGAATTGGGTTTGATTTTTAATTTTTAATTGTTAAACTATTAGTTTTTAAAAAATAATTATAATTTTCAATTTTTAAAGGGTTTAGTTTTTTAAATTACAATATTATATATATATATATATATATATATATATATATATATATATATATATATATATATATATATCCTAAAATAGGTTTTATGAATTAGGAATTGGGTTTCATTTTTAATTTTTAATTTTTACCTTTTAAAAGTTAGTAAAAAATTAAATATTTTAGTGACGGAAAGAACAATCGTCACAAGTTCCATCGCCAACCTCAAACGTAATTTATCTTCGCACTAAACATCGCAGCATAATTAATTTTCATTATTGATTCCGTCGTCATAGCGCGACACACATGTAGGGCGTCGCATTTTCTATCGCCAATATGTTAACATATTGGAGACGGAATTGGTTTTGTTGTTCATTCTGTAGTAAAAATAAATTATATTTCAAAAATAAAATATTTTCGCGACAGAAAAAATACCCGTCGCAATTTCCGTCGTTAGCCTCCGTCGTCAATTCCTTGGTGCAAAGATTGCGGGGGAATATTTTTCACTTTGCGCCAAATATCACAACGGAATCTATTCTCGTCGCCGATTCTGTCGCAAAACCGCAACGGAATCAACGACTGTTGCCTTTTCCGTCGCCATTGTGGTGACAGAACATAATTCTCTCGCAAAATCCGTCACAAGAATGTTGGCGCCAAAGTTTCCCACGTTTTTTTCTCACTTTGCGCAAAAAAATCGCTACAGAAATGAATTCTATCACCATTTCCGACGCAAAATCGTGACGAAACATGTTCCGTCGCAAAAACCATCGCTAATTGACAACAGATTATGCTTTGTCGCGATTTTTCCGTTGCGATTTGTGATTTTTCTTGTAGTGTTAATTAAGGCTAAGAGGTAACCCATGTCTCAACAAAACCTATTTTCCCTGCTATAATTATCTTCTTTGGCCTCCTCTCTATACTTGTGTCTTGATGAATCGTTTATGATGTTGGTGATAGGTTCTTGATGATTATGAGATGATTTTATGTGTGATCTTGATGATTTTGATGATGATAAGAGGTTCTTGATGATTATGTGATGTTCTTGATGAATCTTGATGTTTTGACGATTAAAAGATGAACTATGATTTTATTGATTTGAATATGATTAGAGCCCTAGGTTAAAATTGAGTATTTCGTATTGTGTTATTCTTGATGTAATTGGGTGGGATTTCACATGTTCGGGTGTTGATTATGTTTAGAAGTCATGATAGGATATGTGCTATATGATTCCTGCTTTTGATCCGTTAATTGTCTACGTGGTGTCATCAATTACGTTTAAAAGTGTCTAAGCATGGTTTCGGGTTCCACAACGGATCCCGGGACGTTTCTTTTGATAAAGAGTCAGTGGGGGGTAGGGGGACCCGCCACCTACCCGCTGCCCGAGAAGGGCGTCACCGGCAGTGGGCAGGCGACTGCCCGCCGGGCACCCGCTGCCCGGAGACTTGTCACCGGCGGGCAGCCGGCTGGTGGTCCTCCACCCACCGGCTACCCGCTGGAAATTATCCAACTTGGATCTTCGGCTTCCCCGTTTGATGTTTCCCCGACCCTCGTGGTGTCCCAACGGACCCCGTTTATCGTCCCTAAAGTCTAGTTTGATGTTTCGAGTACCATTCGTAGGATAAACGAGTCTTATATATGTATATATGTCGCATGCTAGTAAGATTGGTATCCCGTTGGCCTAGGTGAAAGAAGTATGAACCCCTTAGGATTATTCCTAGTATGTGGATGACCACGCATAGATTTCATTACACGTTTTCTCCCCTTCCCAATATGTTAATGTGGGTTGCATGTGCTTGCTATGTGATATGTGTACATGATACCCCAATTTGGTTGCGATCAAATTGGTTATTCCTGAGCTGCGGTCAGAATTACACTCTTGGGCTGCGGTCCACCGTTTGGTTGCGATCAAACGTTTTACATAAGCTGCGGTTCATATTCCTGGCTGCGGTCAGATGATCACTTTTGGGCTGCGGTCCACCGTTTGGTTGCGATCAAACGTTTTACATGAGCTGCGGTCAGATGACTACTCTTGGGCTGCGGTCCACTGTTTGGTTGTGATCAAACACTATGATGAGCTGCGGTTCACCGGTCGGTTGCGATCGACCCCTTCGTATTGCGATACGAGGCAGGGTGCTGCGGGGCCGTGTCAGAGCTATATGCGCTGACCCTCATGTATGGGCGTGCGATTGGTCCTATGGCGCCACCAAAGTATGCTTGGGTGATGAGATGAGAATTGAATGATGACGTGAATGAGATGAAGTGAATTTGTGACCATAGGATATGTGCTAGTATCTTTATATGCTTGGTTATAACTGTTGAATGTGTTTATCCCTATCTGTCGAGTCTATTCTTGGTTTTAAAACTAGTGTCTCTTAAGTATATATCTTCCTGCTTCAAAATGGTTTTCGTATATCTATATATATATATATATATATATATATATATATATATATATATATATATATATATATATATATATATATATATATATATATATATATATATATAATATATATATATATATATATATATATATATATATATATATATATATAATGTATTTCAATGCGTTGGAGTGGGTTAGCAGCATCTCTCGCGGAACATATATATTTGGCTTTCAGGCACAGATGAGTAGACACTGGAGCGCGCTAGAGATTTGGAGCGTAGAGTAGATAGTCTTCCCTTTCGGCCTGCGTGCCATGCCTATGTATTGACATTGTCAAGGATATTAGTTAGTTAAGCCTGTGCACCTGAGTTCTCTAGCTCGGGTGTGGCATAGCACCCCATACTCTTATTTTATGTTTTGAGATTTAATGAGAATTTTACCTTTATTATATAAGTCTCAAAAGTTTTAAAATTTTCGGGGTGTTACAGTTGGTATCAGAGCCTAAGTTTGACCCTAGGATAAGACTCTTAAGACCAAGACCTTAGAACAATTGGCTTAAAACACTAGGAATTCAGTAAGATAGGATTTAGGGATCATAGAACGCGCGGTGAGACTGTGAGACCTTACACTTTCCCTCACCCTAACTCACACGTAATTTAAATAAACTCTCTCTACACACATAGCATCAAGGTAAGGATGCAAAATAATATCAACCTATGAACCCCAGGATGGCACTAAGGAGGAAACAGGCAACGACACCGAAACTTCCCACACAAGAATTCTTGACTCAAAATCTGCAACGTCTGGCCCAAATTGCCCTGGCACTAAACAATGCAGTCCCCCAACCATCACCACCAAACAGAAACTTGGAAATCCACCGCCAAGTCTCGGAACCCCAACCGTCTACCTTCTCAGGGGATGAAAATCCCACGATCCTCGAAGAATGGATCGGAACTTTTGACAAAATATTCAGGGCAACGGGATGCCCGGAGAACCACCAAGTAGAAACGGCCTCCTTCTACTTCAGACACGAGGCCGACACCTGGTGGGTCCACGAGAGACCCAATTGCGAACAAAGCCCCGGGTTCAACTGGGAAACACTAAAAACGCAACTACGAGAACAATTCTACCCCAGCCACCTGAAAGCAACCATGTACGAAGAATTCCTCCATCTAAAACAGGAGGTGACCCCAATCACAGAATACTACCGGCAGTTCCTCAAACTAGCTCGCCTCATCCCCGAACTAGTACCTACAGAAACAATCAAAATCAAGAAATTCATAAAAGGCCTCAATCCTGAAGACCAGAAGGCCCTAACCATACAAGAACCGAGAACTCTCGAAGAAGCCTATGCCAAGGCACTCCAACTACAACAAATACCAGACGAACTACAGGAAACACGCCTGAGACACAAAAGGAAATCTAAAGAGAACACACGAACTCCCTCCGGGAGCCTAAGGCCGCCAAAACCACCTCGCCCCACAACGACGCAACACCGGCCACTCAAGGAAGGATCCTTACCATAAGCAAAGCCAAAATCGGAGATAGCAACATAGCCTCTGGGACCTTCCTTGTACACACCAACCCCGCCACCATGCTGTTTGACTCAGGGGCCACCAACTCATTTATAGCCACCGAATTCGCCGCTCACCTCGGTCTCAGCACCGGCACCAAAGTACAACTCCAGGCCAAGGTGGCATCCGGTGAAATCATAAAATGTGACCGCATGTACAAAAACATACTAATCACCATCGAAGGAGTGGAATTCCCTAGCAACCTAATACAACTCAGACTAGATGGGGTACAAGTGATCTTGGGCATGGATTGGTTAAGGAAATTCCAAACACAAATCCTATGCGGTGAACAAAAAGTGGTCCTACGGGGACCAAACGGCAAAAGGGTATCCTACCACGGAACCCACAAGGATCCAAAAATCAAATTAGTAAACATGATAAAAATGATGAAATATCTAACCCAAGGGAACGAAGCCTTCCTATGCTCGGTCAAGGACCTCAACACCGAAATAGCCGGACCCCAAACCATTCCAGTAGTAAACGAATTCACCGATGTCTTCCCGGACGAAATCCCCGGAGCGCCCCCAACCAGAGAAGTCGAGTTCATGATAGACCTAATACCAGGCACTGCCCCGATCTCTAAACCACCCTACAGGCTGGCACCAAAGGAAATGAAGGAACTGAAAACACAACTTCAGGAACTACTAGATAAGGGGTACATCTGCCCCAGCACCTCACCATGGGGAACACCAGTATTATTGGTTAAAAAGAAAGATGGGAGCATGCGCCTGTGCATCGACTACAGGGAACTAAATCAAGTCACAATAAAGAATAAATACCCTCTTCCCCGAATCGACGACTTGTTCGACCAACTTAAAGGAGCCGGGGTGTTCTCGAAAATTGATTTAAGGTCTGGATACCATCAGATAAAAGTGGCCAACCCAAATATTCAGAAAACGGCCTTTCGAACACGCTACGGCCATTACGAATTCACGGTGATGCCCTTCGGACTCACCAATGCACCCGCTATATTCATGGACCTCATGAATCGGGTATTCCGACCCCATCTAGATAATTTCGTCATTGTATTCATCGACGACATCCTGGTCTACTCCCTAAACAAGGAGGAATACGAGGGGCACCTCCGCACAACCTTGCAAACCCTACGAGAACACCAACTATACGCCAAGTTCTCCAAATGTGAATTCTGGAAAGACAACGTAGCCTTCCTGGGCCACGTAATAACCAAAGAAGGGATCAAGGTGGACCCCACCAATATCCACGCCGTCAAGGAATGGCCCACCCCAAAATCACTTTCGGAGATCAGAAGCTTCCTAGGACTAGCTGGCTATTATAGAAGGTTCGTACCCGAATTTACCAAGATAGCTCAGCCTCTCACCAGGATCATGAAAAAGGAAACCCCTTTTCAATGGGACAACAACTGCACCACAGCCTTTCAAGAATTGAAAAAGAAGCTGACCACGGCTCCCGTCCTAGCCCTTCCATCCGGGATGGAAGGATTCGAAGTCTTCAGCGACGCCTCCAAAAAGGGACTGGGATGTGTACTAATGCAAAAAGGCAAGGTAATAGCATACGCATCTAAACAACTCAAAACCCACGAAGAAAATTACCCCACACACGACCTCGAACTAGCCGCCATCGTGTTCGCCCTGAAAATTTGGAGACATTACCTATACGGAGTACAATGCAAGATTTACACGGATCATAAAAGCCTAAAGTACATCTTCACCCAGAAAGACCTAAACATGCGACAACGAAGGTGGTTGGAACTTATAAAAGATTACGACCTAGACATCCAGTACCATGAAGGCAAGGCTAACGTTGTGGCAGATGCCCTAAGTCGAAAGACTAACCACTCCCTCAACACCACCTGGATCCTGTCTGACCAGCTATACAAGGCCTTCCAGAAATTGAATTTAGAGGTAGTAGAGCAAGGACAAACCAATTCTGAGATCCACCTATTCAATGCCAGAGTCATACCCACGCTATTCGAAGAAATCAAGGTCGGACAACATCAAGATCCAGAACTAAATAAAATTCGAGTCACCCTAACTCATGGAAAGGGCGGACCCTTTGAAATATGCGAAGATGGCAGCCTCCGCTATCAAGGGAGGTGGTGCGTACCCGCAACACACCTCCACCTAAAGCAACGAATCCTAAAAGAAGGACACAACTCCCCATACTCAATTCTGAGATCCACCTATTCAATGCCAGAGTCATACCCATGCTATTCGAAGAAATCAAGGCCGGAAAACATCAAGATCCAGAACTAAATAAAATTCGAGTCACCCTAACTCAGGGAAAGGGCGGACCCTTCGAAATATGCGAAGATGGCAGCCTCCGCTATCAAGGGAGGTGGTGCGTACCCGCAACACACCCCCACCTAAAGCAACGAATCCTAAAAGAAGGACACAACTCCCCATACTCAGTGCACCCCAGAGGCGACAAACTATACCAAGATGTGAAAAAGATGTTTTGGTAGCCCAACATGAAAAAGGAAGTCGCAGACTTCGTGGGCAAATGTCTGAACTACCAAAGAGTAAAGGCCGAACGATGCAAACCCAAAGGACTCGTCCAACCCCTGGAAATACCACAAGGAAAGTGGGACTCCATATCCATGGATTTCGTCGGGGGATTGCCCACAACACCAACAGGCAAGGATAAAATCTGGGTGATAGTGGACCGGCTAACCAAGACAGCACGGTTCATTGCTATGAAAGAAACATGGACCATGACGCAACTAGCCCGGGCCTACCTGAACCGAGTAGTAAAATACCACGGGATCCCCCGGAACATTGTGTCCGATAGGGATCCTAGGTTCCACTCACAATTCTGGAAGTCGCTACAAACAGCCCTGGGGACACAGCTGAAGGGCCTGCTAAGGGCCTCCGAGAGAACCATCTAGACTCTCGAGGACATGCTAAGGGCCTGCATGTTAGATTTCCAAGGGACATGGGAAGAACATCTAGACCTCATCGAGTTCTCCTACAACAACAGCTACCACGCGAGTATTCGCATGGCTCCCTACAAAGCTCTGTACGGTAAAAAATGTAGAACCCCCCTATGTTGGGAAGACATGGTCAGCCTAGTAACACTAGGACCCCAATACTTACAAGACACCATAGCTAAAGTCAAGCACAAACAAGAATGAATGAAGGCCGCTCAAGACCACCAAAAATCCTACACCGACCTAGGCAGAAAACAAGCCGAGTTCGCCACCGGAGACAAAGTCTGGTTGAGAATCTCACCCACACGAGGGGTAATGAGGTTCGGAAGGAAAGGGAAACTCAGCCCCCGGTTTATCGGCCCCTATGAAATCATAGAAAGAGTCGGGAACCTAGCCTACCGCCTCGCCCTACCCATCGAACTGGAACGGGTAGACAACATATTCCATATATCCCAACTAAAGAAATATGTACACGATCCAAGCCACGTGCTACAACCCGAGGCCGTGGGCCTCGACGACACACTAACTTACGAAGAAAAACCCGTAAGAATCCTGGACACCAAGACAAGAACCACTCGCCAACAAGCCATAGAAATGGTAAAAGTCCTCTGGACTAACCATGGGACCGAAGAAGCAACATGGGAACTCAAGGACACAATGAAAGAACGCTATCTCGAACTCTTCACACAAGGTAACCAGGGCGAAAACATAGAATAAGAGACGAGGGCACTCTACGAGGACCAAAGCTTCGGGGACGAAGCTTCCCATTAAGGGGGGGAGAGTGTAACACCCCGTGTTACGGCCCATGAACCAATTAACTATTTACCCGGAAAAGAAGAAATAAATCTCATTAACTAATTAATTAAGAAAGGCCCACCATAGTCCATGGACCCTTATCCCTAAACACAATCCCCTAGTCCTAGAAGGAATAGAACTAACCCTAATTAGGGACTCTTAGGTATATAAATAGGGGGCATAGGAGGCAACTAGAACCCACACCACAATAATCTCTCACCACACAAGAAGTTCCAAGAATCCCCCTAGGAGAAATCAAGAAAGAAGGAATCTTAAAGAAAGACCCTTCATAGCTAAGGAAATTAATTAAGGCTAAGAGGTAACCCATGTCTCAACAAAACCTATTTTCCTTGCTATAATTATCTTCTTTGGCCTCCTCTCTATACTTGTGTCTTGATGAATCGTTTATGATGTTGGTGATATGTTCTTCATGATTATGAGATGATTTTATGTGTGATCTTGATGATCTTGGTGATGATAAGAGGTTCTTGATGATTATGTGATGTTCTTGATGAATCTTGATGTTTTGATGATTAAAATATGAATTATGATTTTATTGATTTGAATATGATTAGAGCCCTAGGTTAAAATTGGGAATTTCGTATTGTGTTATTCTTGATATAATTGGGTGGGATTTCACATGTTCAGGTGTTGATTATGTTTAGAAGTCATGATAGGATATGTGCTATATGATTCCTGCTTTTGATCCGTTAATTGTCTACGTGGTGTCATCAATTACGTTTAAAAGTATCTAAGCATGGTTTCGGGTTCCACAACGGATCCCGGGACGTTTATTTTGATAAAGAGTCAGTGGGGGTATGGGGACCCGCCACCTACCCACTGCCCGAGAAGGGCGTCGCCGGCAACGGGCAGCCGGCGGGCAGGCGACTGCCCGCCGGGCACCCGCTGCCCGGAGACTTGTCACCGGCGGGCAGCCGACTGGTGGTCCTCCACCCACCGGCTACCCGCTGGAAATTATCCAACTTGGGTCTTCGGCTTCCCCGTTTGATGTTTCCCCGACCCTCGTGGTGTCCCAACGGACCCCGTTTATCGTGCCTAAAGTCTAGTTTGATGTTTCGGGTACCATTCGTAGGATAAACGAGTCTTATATATGTATATATGTCACATGCTAGTAGAATTGGTATCCCGTTGGCCTAGGTGAAAGAAGTATGAACCCCTTAGGATTATTCCTAGTATGTGGATGACCACGCATAGATTTCATTACAGGTTTTCTCCCCTTCCCAATATGTTAATGTGGGTTGCATGTGCTTGCTATGTGATATGTGTGCATGATACCCCAATATGGGTGCGATCAAATTGGTTATTCCTGAGCTGCGGTCAGAATTACACTCTTGGGCTGCGGTCCACTGTTTGGTTGCGATCAAACATTTTACATGAGCTGCGGTTCATATTCCTGGCTGCGGTCAGATGATCACTTTTGGGCGGCGGTCCACCGTTTGGTTGCGATCAAACGTTTTACATGAGCTGCGGTTCATATTCCTGGCTGCGGTCAGATGACTACTCTTGGGCTGCGGTCTACTGTTTGGTTGTGATCAAACATTATGATGAGCTGCGGTTCACCGGTCGGTTGCGATCGACCCCTGGGTATTGCGATACGAGACAGGGTGCTGCGGGGCCGTGTCAGAGCTATATGCGCTGACCCTCATGTATGGGCATGCGATTGGTCCTATGGCGCCACCAAAGTATGCTTGGGTGATGAGATGAAAATTGAATGATGACGTGAATGAGATGAAGTGAATTTGTGAACATAGGATATGTGCTAGTATCTTTATATGCTTGGTTATAACTGTTGAATGTGTTTATCCCTATCTGTCGAGTCTATTCTTGGTTTTAAAACTAGTGTCTCTTAAGTATATATCTTCCTGCTTCAAAATGGTTTTCGTATATCTATATATATATCTATCTATAATGTATTTCAACGCGTTGGAGTGGGTTACCAGCATCTCTCGCTGAACAGATATATTTGGCTTTCAGGCACATATGAGTAGACACTGGAGCGCGCTAGAGATTTGGAGCGTAGAGTAGATAGTCTTCCCTTTCGGCCTGCGTGCCATGCCTATGTATTGACATTGTCAAGGATATTAGTTAGTTAAGCCTGTGCACCTGAGTTCTCTAGCTCGGGTGTGGCATAGCACCCCGTACTCTTATTTTATGTTTTGAGATATAATGAGAATTTTACCTTTATTATATAAGTCTCAAAAGTTTTAAAAATTTCGGGGTGTTACAGTTTATCTATATATATCTATCTATAATGTATTTCAACGCGTTGGAGTGGGTTACCGGCATCTCTCACTGAACAGATATATTTGGCTTTCAGGCACAGATGAGTAGATCCCAGAGCGCGCTAGAAGATCGTGGATTAGATAGATAGTCTTTCCTTTCGGCCTGCGTGCCACAATGATGTATTGAGGATACCTAGTTAGTTTAGCCTGTGCATCTGAGTTCTCCAGCTCAGATGTGGCATAGCACCCCGTACACTTATAATTAGTAATGCTCTGTTTGGGATTTTATGAGAAATTACCTTTATCATATAAGTTTTTAAAGTTTCGAAATTTCGGGGTGTTACAAAGAAGGTCAAAAGCGATCGAGGTGGTGAGTACGAAGCACATATTGGTGACTTCTGTGCAAGTGTAGGTATCATACACGAGCGTACGACACCTTACGCACCTCAGTCAAACGGTGTTGCCGAACGGAAAAATCGCACATTGAAAGAGATGATGAATGCGATGTTGATATGTTTGGGCCTACCTCAAAGTATGTGGGGTGGGGGCGGTTTTGACAAGCAATTACCTTTTAAATAAGGTTCCCCGCAAGAAGCTCGATAAGACTCCTTATGAGCTGTAGAACGGTAGGAAACCTTCCTACCAGTACCTAAAAGTGTGGGGGTGTCTTGCCAAGGTATTAGTGTCAACACCTTGGAAAATAAAGATAGGTCCTAAAATAGTGGACTGTATCTTTATTGGCTATGCACATAACAGTAGTGCGTATCGATTCTTAGTACATGAGTCACATAATCCAGACATACATAAGAACACGATAATTGAATCAAGGAATGCATCGTTTTTTGAAGAAGTTTTTCCGTGTAGGTCTAGTGAGGGACCTAGTACGTTGAAATGAATATTCGACGAGGCTGTGGATAACGGTAGTGGAGGGTCTGAAAAATAACTCAAGCTCGAAGCTAGACGTAGCAAGCGAGTTAGGATTGAAAAATCCTTTGGTTAATATTTTCCGACGTACTTGTTAGAATGTGATACGCATATTCTAACTTGTTTACTAGAAAATGAACCGAATTTTCTAACATGTTTTTTAGAAAATGGGCCTCGAACGTATGTAGAAGTTGTGACTTCTACGGAATGACCAATGTGGAAAGAGGCTATAAATAGTGAAATGGATTCTATCCTACATAATCACACTTGGGAACTGGTTGATCTTTCTCCGGGTTGTAAGCCATTGGGATCCAAATGGGTCTTTAGACGGAAGTTGAAACATGATGGTTCCATTGAGAAGTATAAGTCTAGGCTTGTAATTAAAGGTTATAGGCAACGCGAGGGCCTTGATTACTTCGACATGTAACCTCCCGGGACGAGAATAAATTCTAAAAGGATGATACTTGCCATAGCCGCACTGCGAAATTTGGAAGTTCATCAAATGGATGTGAAAACAGCTTTCTTGAATGGCGAGTTAGATGAAGAAATCTATATGGAATAACCTGAGGATTTTGTGGTTCTGGGCCAAGAGAAGAAATTCTACAAATTTGTTAAATATTTATGTGGTTTAAAACAAGCGCCTAAGTAGTGGCACGAGAAGTTTGACCATGCAATGTTAACCAATGAGTTTAATATAAACGAAAGTGACAAGTGTGTCTACGTTAAGGAAATGATAGATGGTTATGTCATTCTTTGTTTATATGTGGATGATATAGTCATCGTGAGTAGTAACGATCCAATGATCAAATCTACCAAGAACATGTTAAATTCAAAATTTGACATGAAGGATATGGGTTTGGCAGATTTAATCCAATGGATTAAAATCGTTAAAAGAGCTGATGGTCTTGTGTTAAGCCAGTCTCATTGTGTTGATAAAACCCTTGCAAAGTTTAACAAGGATTGCTATCAAGTGGCTAGGACACCGTTAGATACTAACGTACATCTCCCTAGAAATTGTGGAAAGTCAATCTCTCAAGTAGAATACGCTAGGATTATTGGAAGTTTGATGTATCTAATGAGTTGTAACGGGCCAGATATTGCCTTTGCAGTTAGTGTTGGTAATAATGAACCAAAAGTCAATTTAATATCCCAAAATAGTATTTTATATATACACACAAAAATATATAAAATACTATTTGATATATATCCGAAATATATATACACACACAAATATATATAAAACGGACCCAAAGGATATATACATATATATATACGAAAAAGATATACCAATATATATCAAAAAAAATTGGAAATTATAATCCTCAGATTATAATTCCAATCCAACAAGAAATTGAAAAGATTTTTGCTTAGAGCATAATCCAAAACAAGAAAGAAGGAGAGGAAGAAAGGTGGTAAGTACGAGTTCGGTGAAGTGCCTTTTTCCTTAAAACCTTATTTGCCACCTCCCAAAAGTGCTAGGAGCGTTGTGGCCTAGGCTTCCCAGGATAAAACGTACAACGGTTCGACATTTGAGCACCCAAACGACCGAACCCGGCAAACTAGAGCACGGGCAGAACACAGCTTCAAGAATGGAGTAGGAGCAGAGTTTTTGAGAGAGGGAAAACAATATTTTCTGTGTTGTGTGTGTTGTTCTAAGTCCGTAGTTCTTCACTACTTTCTTGTCGTAAAAATCTGCTGTCCCACTCCCTTTTTATATAGGAGGTGAAGAATCAATAGAATTCAATTTTGGCATCTAATGCACGATTTGTAACACCTGAAAAAACCACCATTATTTGAGATTTAATTCAAAAAATCAAAACTGGAATTAATACAAGATTAATTCCGTAACAGTCCAAAACAAACGAATGGTTCGCGCTGTTTCAGCTCGGTTACTTTCGTCCAAGGCAGCCACTTTCGGGACGCACGAACTTTCGTGCGTCAGTGCACACGAGACCGAAAGGTTCCGGGTGCCGGCGCACACGAGCTTAGGTGAATCAAGCCTTTTCGATCTCAATTTGGGATTTGTTTTGCAACGCCCCCACCCCCTGCGCGAGATAGAGCCTCTATACTATACAATTCAATAAGTTTAAAAAGAGCTCTTGTATAAATAGTGGTGAAAATCCTCTTCCCAAACCAATGTGGGACAAAAGCTTACTTTTTCCCTTCATTTTTCCAACTCAATGGGTCTACTTTGAGAATCAATATCTCATTCACCCATTATCCGTTTTGAGCGTACGATATATCAATCTCTTTGTCTCACTACGAAGAACCCGAATCCACTTTGACCCGATCCAAATCGGAAGTGGACCCCATTGATAATTGTACCACAAAATAGCCACTTAACATGCCATTTTAATGCTATTTTTCCAACAATCCCCCACATGAATGAAAAATTGATTTTCAGGGTATTTTGAAATCAGAAACAACTGTGTTCAGCGGTCGATCCCTGCATAGGATAGGTAGGGATCACTACCCTTTGAACCTTCCCTTGTGAAGATATGTTTACTCTACTGGCTGTACAATAGAACGCGATGTCTTTGAACCGACTGCCGTTTGTGTAGACGTTTACATATCTCACACAGGAACCTCCCAACCATGCTCTATTCTCATGAGTGTGCCCGTTTTGGTCGTGGGTCACCTTCCTGGTTCTGCAAGAGTTTGTGAAGAATTGTGCCCATCAATTCTCCTTTGAAGCGACCCTCACTTCTCTCTCACATAGGTGATTCTTTTCCGAGTATCCCGCATACTCACGCATGTTAATCGACATTCGAATCATTAAAGCATTAACGTGCTAACCTCGTGCGGGAGTCACTGTTCTTAACGAGGAGTGGTAGGGAGTCCGAGACCCCCACAGTGACACGCTTCATCCCATAATTTAGTTGTCCCATTGAACTTAGGTACCAGCTAGGTTGGGTATCCACTATAGAACTTTTAGTCCAAGGGCTTTAGACCCATTCCTCGTTCCAATTTCTCCACAACCATTTGCTTACCCTCGGGTTAGCGAGTTAGCAGCCGCTACGTTATCTTTTGACATCACATAGTCAATAGAGATAACCCCTGTTGTGAGAAAGTGTTTAATGGTATGATGTCTACGACTTATAAGTCTAGACTTTCCATTCCACATCTAACTCTGTACTTAACCAATTTTGGCTTGACTATCGCAACGCACACAAATTGGAGGTACGAGTTTATCTCTAGGAACATTCTCGAAAAAATGGCATAGTCATTCGGCCTACTCGCTCGTGACACGAGTGTAAGGCTCTCAGCTTTGATCCCGTCATGGATCTTAGCTATCACAAATCATTTCAAGAATTTTCAAGTACAACTAGATATCCCACGTAGTGCAGTCCAAAGTCACGAGCATACCTTAAGTATCTCATAACTCTCACTATTGTCTTCTAGTGCGTAACACTAGGGTTACTCGTATGTATACCGAGTTTGTTAACCGCAAGGCAATATCCGGCCTAGTACAACCCATTTGATACAATTAAACTTCCAATAATCTGAATGTGTTCTCCATGAGAAGTACAATCTTCGTGATTATTGGCTAGTTGTACGTTAGTATCTAACGGTGTCCAAGCCACTTGATTAACATCATTTACAAAGATTCAACCAATACAATGAGATTGGCTTACCACGAAACCATACGGTCTTCTCACGATTTTAATCTCGAAGATTAAATCCGCCAAACTCACACCTCTCATGTCAAATCTCAAATTTAACATGTTCCTAGTAGAATTGATCATTACTACCCACGATGAGTTTATCGTGTATAAACAAACAATGATATCACCGTCTATCGTATACATTACGTAGACCCACTTGTCACTTTTATTTATACTAAACTCGTTGGTCATCATTGTATGATCAAACCTACATGCCAAACACTAAGGCAATTGTTTCGAACCATACTATGATTTCACCAATTACACACTTTCTTTTCACAACGTGGAACCACAAACCCTCAGGTCGTTCCATGTCCACTAAAAAAGCGATCCATCCATTTCGATGAACTTCCAAGTTTCGCTAAACGACTATGGCAAGTATCATACTAATGGATTTCATTCTCATCACAAGAGAATGCATATCGAAGTAACTGTGGCACTCGCGTAGTATGTAATCTACAATTACAAGCCCGGCCATTTTACTTCAATATATCCAACCGGTTTTATCTTCCGACTAGTGATCCACTTAGGATCCAGAGGTTTTACAACCCGGAGGAAGAACAACCAGTTCCAAGTATGATTCTTTAAGATAGAATCCACTTCACCTTTGGTAACCTCTCTCGGGTTGGTTCACCTGTAGAAGTCAACACTTCTACATACGTTCGAGGCTCGTTTTCTAACAACCATGTCAGAAAATTCAATTTATTTTCAAGTAAACAAGTTAGAATATGAGTGTCACATTCTAGCATGTACGCCAGAAAATCTGGACCAAGGGATTTTTCAATCCTAGCTCTCTTGCTACATTTAGCTTTGAGCTCGGGTTCTCTTTCATACCCTTCAACCACAGCTACGTCGAAAATTCATTTCAACGTGTTAGGTCCTTTTATTGAACCTTCACAGAAACGTATCTTCTAAAGAGCGATGAATTTCTTGTTTCAATTTACCGTGTTCTTATGTACATCCAAACTATAGGACTCGTGTAATAAGAACCACAACGCCTTTGGCAAAACACCCCCACATTTCAGGCATTAGTAGGAACACTTCCTACGTACCCACAATTCGTAAGAATTTCATGCGGGTAACCTTATTTAAAAGGTACTTACTTGTCCAAAGTATTGTCTCACCCCACATACCTTGAGGTTGACCCGAACTTATCAACGTCTTGATATTTATGTTCAGCAACAACGTTCGATTTAGGTGAATACCATGTGGTACGCTCGAGTACGATACCAATGCTTGCGTAGAAATCACCAATTGGTGTTTGGTGAGCTGTCATAGGCTCCCAAATTAAAACCTTACAAACGTAGTAGCGGGAGTAAGGATCGATCCCACTAGGAGTAACTAGTTTAATGTATGTGTTCAAATTAAAGTAAAGGGGGTTTTGGTATGAAGGTGATAATCAAAGAAAATAAATGAATAAAGCAATGAAAACAATATATTGAAAACACTCAGAATAGAAAATCTTGGTTAGCAAAGATCCACTACCGGAATTTAACACTGATCATTGACTCAAAAAGGTAATTGATATGCAATTGAATATTTGTCGTGGAATTATTTCATTTCCGTTTTCCCTTAGTTGTAGGTAACTAAAGCACACGCGGTTTAATTACCCCTAACTACTAAATAACCTAAGAGAAACGCTATAGATTTAATTTAATAGCAGCAATAGGAACTAGGAAAACCGACAAACTAAATAACACAAGCACAAGCGGTTGCATTTAATTTAGGAAAATATTCTTCCTGAAATCAATTATCACTAAGCCGTCAATAATTAACCTCAGTTGCTACTGAATATTAGAAAAATTTGTAGCACAACATTATCTAATATAGCAAAGAATTATATCAAATAGGTTAGAAGAATATTTAATACCCAAATGCATAAAAATTATATAATAAAATAAATAAATAATCTTACAGCATAATCAATTCCGGGGCTTTAGTTCACTAAACCAAGCTAAAGAAATTAGCCACGAATAGACATTGACAACAACTTTAAAGAATAATCGAGAGGGGAAGAATGAACGTCGAACAAATGAAATTCTTTTACTATTTATACAATTCCTGATTTATTTTCTTCCACTAACTTCCTATCTTTGCGCCATGATGCAGAAATGGGTCGAGACATTCTTCCGCTTCTTCCGTACGTGAGCTGCGCCGCACCTAGGAATTAAGAAACAAATATAATGTTTCATTTGATTTTGTCTTTTTGCAAAAAGATTAAGGATTTGACCAAACAATGCTTAAAATAATACTTTAACTTATTTAAGGATTCATAATAAATATATTTATAATGCATATATAGATATATACTTGTACAGTACGTAGTATGTATTCTTATATATATTATATATTATATATAAAAAGAAATAATTATAAGATAATATTAAATAACTAATGCAAAATTATTATAAAGATGTACCTAAAATATGAGTGTAAAATATGCCTATCAGTGTTTCATATTCACTACATCGATCGTTCGTAACCGCATTAATCCATGATTAATTTGGTTTTTCTCTTTATTCTTATAAAGAATAAACATGTGTTACACATCTCGCGGGTGCTAACAGATTAGCCCTCACGAATCCATTCGAAATTTGACCGAAAGGCCAAGACCACGAATCAATGCTTTTGAAGTTGAAGCACGAATCAGTGCTTAGGAATGAGGCACGAATCATGCTATACCAAGCACGAATCATTGCTGCCAAACTAACGCCTCGATTCCAAAGCAATATTCTATTGCTTTAAATTATAAACTCACAGCAACACATAGTTGCTTAATTTATAATTCCAATGCTTATTAGCTAATTACAAAATTAGCCAAGCATCCTTTCGTTAGTGCTATCAAGCACTATCATTCGTGCTATTAAACACTAGTATTAGTGCTTTTAAAATAACACTTAACTGGTGCTAAGTTAATTAGCAATACAGTGTTAATTTAACTTGCACTCTCCATTAGTGCTACGAAAGCACCATCCAACAAATCATTATTTGTCTCAAATTATATTCCATACTAGTATAATTTGGATTTTTGATCAAGTTAATTTTAACATAATTAACATTATCAAATCAACCAAAATTCCGACTAGTTGAATCAAACTCATATAATCGTTCTCAGAATATTATTTAAAATATTCAACACTTGAGCTGTGACGCTCACGATTATATAGTTATCCCATTTTTTGACATATTGATCCTTGAAATCCTTATCGTTCTACATGAACCAGAACCGAAGTCCTTTTACGGGATTTCAAACATATAACACGCTTGTTACATTTTGTTACGGCCATTAAGCCGTTTTAGCATTTTCCAAATAATGATACTTGATGCACTAGGCATCCATATTGAATCTTTTATATATTAAAATATCACACAAGAATATTTCAAAATATACAAAGTTCAAACACATAAATGGAACAACTCATTTTTATTCAACAATAAAAATGTATCACAAGGATACTACCACATTTATTCAAAATAAATAAATAGGAAATTACATTGGAAACAAAATTCCTTATTCCTATCTCGTAGTAATCCTTCAACCCGTGTGCCTTGTTCCATTTTCCAAACGTCCACTCTACGAAGGGTGGTCCATAGCGCACATCGGGGGTACCGGTTAAAGAAACCTCGGTTGTGACCTCACTCGTCCAACCATCCACATTCTTTAACCCAAGCGAAGTTGTCCGCTTCCTTTTCACCAGGATGACGGTTCGCTTCATAGTGGCTGCTCACTTCTTCCTCATAATCATCTTCAGGCCTAAACTTTCGTTTGCCTTTCCATTGATTATTGTTGAAGACGTTGGTTACACTACAATAGTCCTTAGACTATGTAGTGATCACACCATCATAGGATCCTTCGTGGCTTTTAGCCGATCCAGTAGGCAACACAATACGTACCAATTGCGTGCCATCAGCCACTGGTCTACTGGTTCGTGAACCAACGTTCTCCGGAGCACTATCGTGTGTTTTTGCAACTCCCATGGAAATATCATTTCCAACGTTGCTACCGTCAACCGGCATCTCGGAATGTGCAACATCCACATCGTTGCCATTCCGACCATTTGAATGTGCACCACGAGCAACATTCACGGATCCAATACTCTTGGAATCCTTCGACTTGTTCATTATTATACAAAATAAGGTTTTAAATTGTTGGTGATAATGAACCAAAAGTCGATTTAATATCCCAAAATAGTATTTATATATACACACGAAAATATATAAAATACTATTTGATATATATATCTAATATATATATATATATATATATATATATATATATATATATATATATATATATATACACACACACACACACACACACACACACAAATATATATAAAACGGACCCAAAGGTTATATATACATATATATTTACGTAAAAGATATACCAATATATATCAACAAAAAATTGGAACTTATAATCCTCAGATTATAATTCCAATCCAACAAGAAAGTAGAAAAGATTTTTACTCAGAGCATAATCCAAAACAAGAAAGAAGGATATGAAGAAAGGAGATAAGTACGAGTTCGGCGAAGTGCTTTTTTCCTTAAAACCTTATTTGTCACCTCCCAAAAGTGCTAGGAGCGTTGTGGTCTAGGCTTTCCAGGATAAAACGTACAACGGTTCGACGTTTGAGCACCCAAATGAACGAACTCGGCGAACTAGAGCACGGGCAGAACACAGCTTCAAGAATGGAGTAGGAGCAGAGTTTTTGAGAGAGGGAAAACAATATTTTATGTGTTGTGTGTGTTGTTCTAAGTCCGTAGTTCTTCACTATTTTCTTGTCTTAAATATCTGCTGTCCCACTCCCTTCTGATATAGGAGGTGAAGAATCAATAACATTCAATTTTGACATTTAATGCACGATTTGTAACACCTGAAACAGCCACCATTAAGGTGAAAAATCAATAACATTCAATTTTGGCATTTAATGCACGGTTTGTAACACCTGAAACAGAATCAATAACATTCAATTTTGGCATTTAATGCACAGTTTGTAACACCTGAAACAGCCACCATTATTTGAGATTTAATTCAAAAAATCAAAACTGGAACAGACACAAGATTCAGACTCTCGTGTTGCGCAGCAACAGCTGGCGCACTCAGAGTCATGCCGACGCAAACGAGAGAGAGCCTCTATGCTATACAATTCAATAAGCTTATAAAGAACTCTTGTATAAATAGTGGGGCAAAGCTTCCCAAACTAATGTGGGACAAAAGCTCACTTTTTCCCTTCATTTTTCCAACTCAATGGGTCTACTTTGAGAATCAATATCTCATTCCCCCATTATCCATTTTGAGCGTACAATATATCAATCCCTTCGTCTCACTACGAAGAACCCAAATCCACTTTGACCCGACCCAAATTGAAAGTGGACCCCACTGATAATTATATCACAAAATAGCCACTTAACATGTCATTTTAATGCTATTTTTCCAACAGTTAGTAAACTCAGTAGATATACGAGTAACCCAGTGATGCGCAATGGAAAGCAATAGTGAGAGTTATGAGATATTTGAGCTGGAGGTATATACAAGATATCCTGCTGAACTTGAAGGGTATAACGACGCTAACTGGATATCGAATATAAAGGACTCTAAGTCCACGAGTGGCTACGTGTTTCCCCACCGCCTTCTTCCCCATTCCCCGCAGACGAGGGTGGCCGCACCGATGAGCCTCCCGTCGTCTGCATGAGAAAGGAAAACGCGGCAAAAAGGGATCTAGAAAAAGATACCAAATATGAAGAGCTAATAGAGAGAAAAAAAATCTTCTCCAGATTCGAAGGTTAGTTTGAGATGGGTATTTCTTCTTGATGATGAGTGTTTCTCCTTATCTTGACGAAATTTAACATATTATTTTTGAGATATGATATTCCTCTGTATAAAGGCAATTTATATCCTACACCACGGCGCGCGTTGCACTGTGCGCCCAGATGCAAAACGACGTCGTTTTATTTATTTTTTTTTTTAATTTCCCACCCTAGTGAATGGCAGTAATTTTTTCTTTAAAAAAAAAAAAAAAAAAAAAAAAACGTTGCTCAAAAATGTACATAATGTTATACTAGAATACACATAATTGTATACATGAATGTACATAATTATATAACAAAATATACATACTCTTTTTAAAAGATAATACACATAATCTAACATAATACATAATAAACATAAACTTTTAACATAATACACATCAACTCTTAACATAATACACACAAATTTTCTGATTCGGATGTACATAATTGTATAAAAAGAATGTACATAATTGTATAAAAAATGTACATAACTGTATGAACAAATACACATAATTGTGTGAACATATACACATAATTGTGTGAACAAATACACATAACCACAGCAACTTCCTACCGCGCCTCCCAAAATGACCCCAAAACGACGTCGTTTTGGGAGGCGCGGGGCGCACAGTGCTACGCGCGCCGTGGTGTAGGGTATAACGATTGCTATATAAAGATGCGTGAAGGTCCGGGTAGAACAAGAATTCAAGAACTCTAATGGCCCGTTTGGTTCACGGAATAGGCCGGGAATGGCATAGCATTCCCAGTAATAGGCCTATTCCGTTGTTTGGTAACCATTTCTATTACCAGAAATAATATTCTTGGTAATAGCCTATTACCTCAAATAAGGTAATAGCTATTACTAGGGCCCCCCCTGGTATTAGCCTATTACTGAACGCTCAGGAATACATTTTAGAATCTATTTCCTTTTTTACCCCTTTCTTTAACCTAATTTTTTTTATCATATATATAAATTTATCCTATTTCACCACCACCGCCGCAACCACCACCACCACCATCACCGCCGCCACCACCACCACCATCACCGCCGCCGCCGCCACCACCACCATCACCGCCGCCACCACCACCATCGCCATAACCGTCGCCGCCCCCACCACCGCCGCCCCCACCACTGCCACCGTCGCGCCACCACTACTGCCACCGCCACCATCACCACCACCGCCACCGCCACCACCATCGCCGCCGCCGCCACCACCAGAACCACCACCCAGCACCACCACCACCACCACCACCACCGCCACAACCGTCGCTGCCCCCACCACCACTGCCACAACCGTCACCGTCAACACCACCACCGTCGCCTCCACCACTGCCACCGCCACCACCACCACTACCACCCCAGCACCACCACCATCACCGCCACCACCACCACCTCTATCGCCACCATCACATATTTTTATAAGGGTATTTATGTCTTTTAAAACATATTTCATTTCTATTCCTTAAATCGACCAAACACTGTAATATAATTCCTAAAGTCTATTCCTTCCGCGAACCAAACAATAGAATACAATTCCTATTCTATTCCTTGCCTATTGCATTCCTTATGGAATAGCATTCCTATTACCTCAAAATTCATTCCGTGAACCAAACGTGCTGTAAGTCTGATTATTATTTAAGTGATTTATTCTATTACTATTTACAAGGCAATCAAAGACTATCCAGTGCATGAGAAATCCTTGTTGAAGACATGGCTGCATTTGTTAAAGCTAGCTTGAAGTGAAAATTGGCTTGAAATGTACCAACTAAGGAAGATAATGGAGATTGAGTTTATATGAAAGACTAGACCATAGTTGTATGGATAAATATGGAGATCATGGATTGGACATGGAAGACTAGAGAGTTTTTGTTAACACTACTCTTCTGAACAAGCTCAAAAATATATAAAAATAAAAACAATATAAAAGCAGCTCAAAAATATGATGAACATACATTTATAGCAAAATTCACAAAATAGAATAATGTCCATGATTATTATATGATTTGCCATAAACCAGATTACCTTAAATATAATGCATATGGAATATATATAATATAATTTATTGGTTGAAAAGATTTAAGGCTAAATTAGAAATGGAGAAGCCAGCATCCACAACAAGATTGTGGCCACTCACATACTTCGACTCATCACTTGCTAGATAAAGAACAGCCTCTGCAACATCCTCTGCCATCAAATCAACACCTTTAAGGTTTGAATACACGTCAAGTTTATCATCCTCTGCCAACCCAAAATAGGTCCTTATCATTTGTGTAGGAATTATATAAGGGGAACACAGTTGACTCGGATACCGTATCGCCCCAAGTCGAGGGCAGTATTCTTAGTCAGGCCAACAATCGCATGTTTTGAGCACGTATAAGCATGTTGAAAACCCCCCATAACACCAGAAACACTAGCTGTGTTTATTATGCTCCCCCTTTGCACGGGTTTCATCACACGAGCAGCGTGTTTCGTTCCCAGAAATGCACCTAGGGTGTTAACACGAAACACGTTAACAAAATCAGTCCCATCGCAATCAAGAATGTCCAATCCCTTGGCTCCCGTGATGCCTGCATTGTTCACCATTATATCAAGCCTTCCATGTGTAGAGACTGCTTTGTTCACTGCATTTTGGACATCTGCTTCGCTTGTGACATCACAGTGAACAAAGAAAGCGTTACCGGGACCTAAATCTTTGCAGATAGATTGGCTTTCATCATCATCTCGGGTGTCGGCTATTAGGACTTTGGCACCATGTTGACAGAATAGCTTCGCAGTGGCAGATCCAATGCCACCAACACCACCAGTAATTATGGCTACTCTTCCATCCAACCTATGGGCCAACAAGTTATGAAAAATGATGAACTATTGTCACAGTGTAGTGTTATGAAAATTACCCAAAAATGGAATAGATCCGATCCAATTATGCATAGATACCTCTTAGCAGCAGTAGAAAGGACCGAACTGCTCACCATTTTTCTTTAATCGATCTCTTGAGATGAGATGACCAATACTTCCTCCCTTCAACACTCCCTTTCTAACCTCTAAAACTCTCCAATAAAGGCAAACAGTTGGTTCCTGCGTTTATTGCTTTCATCTGTCAATAAGTAACACGTGCTTTATATCTTTGAGGATAGCTACACAAAAGCAAGTAATAATGTCCACATATTTTCTTAATATTATTGTGGCATAGTATGGAAAATATTCCAAGGGACCTATCGTGTGTAGATAAAACATCACTTGTTATGTACACGACCATCAATCATTATATCGTGCAGCGTGGTGAATAATCGATTATGCACCGCGCGTCAAAACAACGTCGTTTCTGCAGTTATAACGGAGTGACACTACAGTCACTACTAAAAATTATTAAATTTTCGACCACCTAAAAGTAATCTTAAATCAAGTTGAAAGCAAAAAGTGGTCCGAAATAGCAACAAAGGTTTTTCCGGATACTAAAAGTGGTCAGAACAAGGTTTTCGACTTGATTTAAGATCACTTCCAGGTGGTTGGAAATTCCATAATTTCCAGTAGTGAGTGTGTCTAAACCGATATTGTCTCACGTATTATTTTTATATTATCAAATGAAAATGCAGTAATATCAAAATGATACTGTAGTTGTGGTGAAATGAAACTACAGTATATATAAAATGAAACTGAATAACATTTCACATATTTGAGTGTATATTGTACAATGAAGCTGTAATTATATTGAAATAATCATGTAGTTATGTTTTAATGAAACTATAGTGTATATAAAATAAAATTAAATAACATTTTCACATATTTGAGTGCATAAATATTGAATGAAACTGTAGTTATATCGAAATGAAACTGTAGTTGTGTTGAACTGAAACTGCAGGTATACAAAATGAAACTGAAGAACAGAGTTATTTTTTGCGAAAACTCTGTTTCTTTTCATTAAACAAAACGACGTCGTTTTGATGCGCGGTGCATGATCGATCACGCACCGCGGTGAACGATATAATTTGGGCATAAAATATTTACAAGGTTATGGTAATAAAGTACACTCGACGATCTTGATGCCTTATAAGTCCAAATTACTCGTAAAAGATCCAAGCTCACAAGGTTGGCAAGTTACGGTCCTCACAGCTGTATGGACCACGGTTCAAAATATCATCGTGCATATTATGAATAAAAGTAATATACATTATGTGTTAGAATAATGTACATTATGTGTTGAAATAATGTACATGACGTGTTTAGAATAATGAAACATCTGTGATAACATATTGTATACAATGTTTTAAAATAATGTATATTATGCTTTAGAATAATGTACAGTATGTTTTAGAATAATGTACATTATAAAAAATGTAGGTTGCAGCTGGGTGCGTGAAAAAATAAAACTAAGCAAAACGACGTTGTATTTTGGTCGTGGTCCACACAGCTGTTTGGGCCACAACCCACGCAATAACTATTGCACAAGGTTGTTGAACGACCCACTGGAGACTGAAGGAACTGTTCATGGGCAATTTATATCGTGGACCAGGGTCCACAGTGCATTGTAGACTCTGGTCCAATACACATAATTTGACTTCATAATGTAAGAATTCAAGTTTAAAATGTACAGAATTTATGTTCATAATACATATACACATAAATACGATGTAATAGCCAAACACCTTGTGCTCATATGGCATGTAGTGACTACTCTCATGTGGGAGGTCATGTGTATTGGACCAGGGTGTGCACTGTGGACCCTGGTCTACGATATAACGATTGCACCCTTTTGAAGCTACAAATCTTGTTGGTGTTACTGTGTCTCTATTTCATCTAAAAAATATAAAAATAAAAACAATATAAACGCAGCTCAAAAATATGATGAACATTTATGGCAAAATGCACAAAATAGAATAATGTCCATGATTAATAAATGAGGGATTTGCCATAAACCAGATAACCTTAAATGCATATGGAATATAACTTATTGGTTGAACATATTTAAGGCTAAATTAGAAATGGAGAAGCCAGCATCCACAACAAGATTGTGGCCACTCACACACTTGGACTCATCACTTGCAAGATAAAGAACAGCCTCTGCAACATCTTCTGGCATCAAATCAACACCTTTAAGGTTTGAATACACATCAAGTTTATCATCCTCTGCCAAACCAAAATAGTTCCTTGTCATTTGTGTAGAAAGTATATAAGGGGAAACACAGTTGACTCGGATACCGTATCGCCCCAAGTCGAGGGCAGTGTTCTTAGTCAGGCCAACAATTGCATGTTTTGAGCATGTATAAGCATGTGGTAAACCCCCCATAGCACCAGCAACACTAGCGGTGTTTATTATGCTCCCCCTTTGCTTGGGTTTCATCACACGAGCAGCGTGTTTCGTTCCAAGAAATGCACCAAGGGTGTTAACACGAAACACGTTAACAAAATCAGTCCCATCGCAATCAAGAATGTCCAATCCCTTGGCTCCCGCGATGCCTGCATTGTTCACCATGATATCAAGCCTTCCATGTGTAGAGACTGCTTTGTTCACCGCATTTTGGACATCAGATTCGCTTGTGACATCACAGTGAACAAAGAAAGAGTTGCCATGACCTAAATCTTTGCACATAGATTGGCTTTCATCATCTCGGGTGTCAGCTATTAGGACTTTGGCACCATGTTGACAGAATAGCTTCGCAATGGCAGATCCAATGCCACCAACACCACCAGTAATTATGGCTACTCTTCCATCCAACCTATGGGCCAACAAGTTATGAAAAATGATCAAATGTATACATCAGTAGTATGGAAATTACCCAAAAATGGAATAGGTCCAATTATGCATACCTCTTAGCAGCAGCAGAGAGGAGCGAACTGCTCGCCATTTTTCTTTAATCTCTTCAGATCACCAATATTTCTTCCCTTCAACACTCCCTTTCTAGTTTCTAACCTATAAAATTCAAACAACTACATCAAAGTCTCCAATACAGACATACACTTGGTTCCTGCGTAATTTATTGCTTTCATCTGTAAAGTAGCACGCGTAGTTTATATCTTTGACCTTTGAGAATAGCTACACGTACAAAAGCAAGTAATAATGTCCACATGTTTCCTACAATTATTGTGTCAGCACTGATGATCTATGTACCTTAATTTTGTGCAATTTAATTCTTGTATTTATTTTTCTCAACAATAATTTTCGAACAAAAAAAGAGTAAGGACTCAAACCCACAACTTCAATTCTTACCTAAACAATAAACTCTCCACCACTAAGCTACACATTAAACTCGTTATAAGAATGTTAAAAATATGTAATAATAGTTATTCTTGTGCAACTGGGCACCAAGCTGTCCATCACCATGAGCTCTCCACCAGAAAGCATAAACTTTTGCACTAGTCAAAGCAAAATCAAGAAAATCATGATGCACATAAATTCTTAACAGAATACGCATAAACACAAGTGTTAAAAAAAAACTGTAACGAAATTGTTAAGTAATACTTATAAAAACGACATCGTTTTGGCAAATCAGAACGCACAATGCATTGTGCGCCATGGTGCACGATATAACGATTGTATCTTTTGTCACAACCTAGGATTTAAAGCAGAAAAAATGGCAGAAATAGAGGCAAAGAACAGAAGCAAGGTGGGAAGAAATGAGAGAACTTTAGGGAAGAAAATTAGGGTTTGATTGTTATAACAAAATACATGAATCAATCTCCTCCAGCAAAACCAAAAACATAAAGCAAATCTAGCTAGTGGATCCAAAATATCTTCATAACCACCTCCGGATTCTCAGCTCACAAACTTCCTTGCCCAGTTGAGAAACGGCAATATTGAGCAATTCTCAACCCTTCACACAAACGATACCTTTTCTTTCTAATTATAACGGCTCTTTAAACCCTTCCTTCAAATGACGTCGCGTAATTAAGCTATAACGGCTATCAACCGCCCACCTTCAAACGACGCCGTCTCAGTCCTTCAACTTTGCCAAAATGATCAGTTTCTGTGGCTCTCCCTGTGTCCAGTTCACCTTCCTGAGCTTCTTTTTCCCTTTTACCCTCCTTGTTTGTGACATTTCCCTCTCCTTCAAGGGATCCTTGTCCCCAAGGATCAAATTCTGGAAACTGCTTTGTGATATGGTGGTAGTTTTCCCATGTTGCTGCTTCTTTGGGTAGATTTGCCCATTGTACCAAGATCTCAACTTCAGCCTGGTTGTTCTTCTTGATAAGCCTCTTTCCTAAGGATGCTAATGGTTGAGCCAACACCATCTCTTCAGGATCAGTGAGGGGTAGGGTAGGCTGTGGAATCATTCCTTCTCCAACCTTCTTCTTTAACTGAGACACATGAAACACTGGATGTATAGCAGCCCCAACCGGCAATTCCAGTCTGTAGGCCACTTCCCCAATCCTTTCCATGACTCTGAAAGGACCATAAATTCTGGCTGTGAGCATAACACTAAACCTAACAGCCAGGAACACTTGCTTGTAGGGTTGTATTTTGAGGTACACAAGATCACCCACTGTAAAACTCTTCTCACTCCTGTGTTTGTTTGCCTGTTATTTCATTCTAGATTGAGCTTTTTGTAGGTTTTCCTTGAGAATAGCTATCATGGAAGCCCTCTCCTTGAACTAGTCATTGCCTTCTCCTTCTGTTACTAAATCAAAGGTCAAGGATGGGGGTAGATAGCCATAGAGAGCTTGGAAAGGTGACATTGTAAAGATGTATGGTAATTAGTGTTGTACCAATGCTCATCTAAGTGTAGCCACTTGGCCCATGACTTAGGCTTGTGGAATACCATGTTGGAAAAATTAGCTTAAAATGGCATAAAATGGCATATTAAGTGGCTATTTAGTGGTACAATTATCAGTGGGGTCCACTTCCAATTTGGGTCGGGTCAAAGTGGATTCGGGTTCTTCGTAGTGAGACGAAGAGATTGATATATTGTACGCTCAAAACGGATAATGGGTGAATGAGATATTGATTCTCAAAGTAGACCCATCCATTTGAGTTGGGAAATGAAGGGAAATAGTGGACTTTGTCCCACATTGGTTTGGAAAGAATATTTGCCCCCCTTATATACAAGAGCTCTTTTGAAGCTTGTAGAATTGTATAGCATAGAGGCTTTCTCGTGCGGGGGGGGGGGGGGGGGTGCGAAACAAAATCTAACTAGAAGGGACTGAAAAGGCTTGACTCAAGCCCGAGCTCGCGTGCGTCGGCACCTGCGGGCACGAATGTCGTCCGAAAATTGGCTGGCTTTGCGGGCTAAGCTTTGCCAAACTTCGGTATCTTTTTCCAACTGATATAGTCACTTGGTTCGGCTGAGTTCGACCGAAACCGACCTACTCTCAGAGAGCACGAGAGGTTGTGGTGCACCGAGAGCCAAAACCGACCTACTCTCAGAGAGCACGAGAGGTTGTGGTGCACCGAGAGCACGACTCTCGTGCATCAGTGATCACGAGAGGTGCACTCTCGGGTTGCACCACAGCGCGCACGAGAGATGTACTCTCGTGTTGCCTAGTCCATGTGCTCTCGTGTGAACCTGCACCCTAACGGTCTGAAACCCGAAAGTTCATAAGATTAAAATCATCTGTTACTGGAATTAACACCGTTTTAATTCCAATTTTAATCATCTGTTACTGGAATTAACACCGTTTTAATTCCAATTTTAAAACTGAGTTTAATCCTACTTAGTGGGTGGCTGTTACAAGTGTTACACAATTGGTTTTAATACAAATTTAATGGCCATGTTGAATGTTATCACTCTAACATCCCTATATAAAGAGAGGTAGAGCAGTAGCTTTTTACACAGTAGAGAAACAAAGGAATTCCAGTAGCTTTATCTTCCCAAAACTCTGCTTCTACTATCTTCTTTAGCCAATCTGTGTTCCAGCTTTGCTTTGTTTGCCAGATTCTTTGTTTAGGTGCTTAAACAAAGAATCGTAGCACGTTTTATCCTGGGAAACCTATGCTACGATGCTCCTAACACTTGTGTAAGGTAGCCAATAAGGTTTTAAGGAAAAGAACTTTGTGATCGAACTCGTGCTAAACCTATATCCAAACACTCCAGCTTTTCCTTCCCAGTTTTCTGTTTTCCCATACAATAATAATTTTTTTGTAGAATTATTATTTTGGGATTTTTCAACCATTTTACCCAACAATCTTAAAACCTTATATCTGTTTCCCGTTGGTTGTTTATCTCTAATTTCCTAGAAGAAATGGAGAATCCCGTTCTGCCAGCTAATGGGGAGAAGAATGTTGTTGAGAACAACAATGGTGGGAATGGCAACAATGTTGCTAATTCCCAAGCTACACCAGTGAACGTTGGTTCACAAGATGGTGGAAGCACTGAGGGATATATTCCAATGACTCGGATACCTTCGGTACTGAGTGGTTCGGCCGAAAGATCGGAGAAGTTCACCGATAGTGGATCGAACTTCAAGAGGTGGCAACAAAAGATGTTGTTCTACCTGGAAACTCTCAGCTTGGCGAGATTCTTGACCGAGAAGGTTCTAGAACTAAGGGACCAGGATGCCCAATCCGTGATGGCAGTTGGCTATTGGAAGGATTCGGACTTCCTATGCCGAAACTACATCCTGAATGGATTATGTGATGCGTTATACGATGTATATCGCAAGATTGGCACAGCGAAAGCGCTGTGGGAAGCCTTGGATCATAAATACCGAAGTGAGGATGTCGGCGCAAAGAAATTTGTGGTTGGCCGATTCCTTGACTTCAAAATGGTTGATTCCAAAACCGTGCTAAGTCAGGTTAAAGATTTACAACAAATATTTGATGAAATCCGTGACTAGGGCATGACGTTGAGTGAAGCCTTCCTAGTGGGATCTGTTATCCACTTGCTGCCTCCAGGGTGGAAGGACTTCAAGAATTACCTTAAGCATAAGCGAAAGGAAATGAACCTGGAGGACCTGATCCAGCAACTCCGAATTGAGGAGGGAAACAGGACGAACGATGGTAGAAATTCTGTCACTGTTGGCGCTAAAGCCAATGTTGTGGAGCATGCTAAAGGCTCCAAGAAGAACAAGAAGGACATGCAAAAGCTAGGTCCAAAAGGAGGCATTACCAAGAAAAAATTTCATTGAAAATGCTTCAATTGTGGCAAGTCTGGCCACAAGTCCTCTGAGTGCAAAGTTCCAAAAAAGAAGAACAAGAGTTCTGAAGCCAACATGGTTGAAGAAAGCAATCAGAAGGAGGTCGAGATTAGCCTTTCGGCTATGGTGACCAAGGTGAACCTCGTAGACTCTAACCCACGAGAGTGGTTCATCGATACTGGTGCAACAAGGCACTTGTGTTGCAACTGAGAAATGTTCAACACCTTTGAGACCGTTGAGGGCGAGAAGGTTTGGATGGGAAACTCTGCTCAGGGCAAGGTGGTTCTGAAGATGACTTCCGGGAAGGAACTGACGTTGAACAACGTACTGTATGTTCCGGAGTTGAGGAAGAATCTGGTGTCTGGCTCTCTATTGAACAAGCATGGCTTTCGCATGGTGTTCGAGTCAAACAAGGTTGTTTTGTCTAAGTTAGGAATGTTTATAGGCAAAGGTTATGTAACTGATGGGCTTTTTAAACTCAATGTAATGCCTATTATCATGAATAAGAGCAAAGTTACTTCCGTTTACTTGCTTGAGTCTTCCAATTTGTGGCATGGTAGACTAGGTCACGTTAATTATAATTCTATACGTAGATTAATTAACATGGACCATATTCCGAATTTTCAAATTAACACAAATAACAAATGTGAAATTTGTGTTGAGGCAAAATTAACGAAAGTACCTTTCAAATCGGTTGAAAGGGAAACTGAACCACTAGAATTAATCCATAGTGATTTGTGCGATTTTAGATCGATACAAATGAGAGGTGGTAATAAATATTTTATCACATTTATCGATGATAGCACACGTTATTGCTATGTGTATTTGCTTAAAAGCAAAGACGAAGCCTTGGAAAAATTCGTTCTTTATAAGAATGAAGTTGAAAACCAACTTAATCGTAAGATTAAGAAAGTTAGAAGCGATAGAGGTGGTGAGTACGAAGCACCTATTGGTGACTTCTGTGCGAGTGTTGGTATAATACACGAGCGTACGGCACCTTACTCACCTCAATCGAACGGTGTTGCCGAACTAAAGAATCGTACATTGAAAGATATGATGAATGCGATGCTTATAAGTTCGGGCCTACCTCAAGATGCGTGGGGTGAGGCGATTTTAACAAGTAATTACCTTTTAAATAAGGTACATCGCAAGAAGCTCGATAAGACTCCTTATGAGCTGTGGAACGATAGGAAACCTTCCTACCAGTACCTGAAAGTGTGGGGGTGTCTTGCCAAAGTTTTGGTGCTAACACCTAAGAAAGTAAAGATAGGTCCCAAGACGGTGGACTGTATCTTTATTGGCTATGCACATAATAGTAGTGCTTATCGGTTCCTAGTACACGAGTCCCATAATCCGGACGTACATAAGAACACGATAATAGAATCAAGGAATGCATCTTTCTTTGAAAATGTATTTCCTTGTAGGTCCAACGAGGGACCAAGTACGTCAAAATGAACGTTTGACGAAGCTATGGATAATGATAGTGGCGAATTCGAGAGAGAACCCGAGCTCGAGCCGAGACGCAGTAAGCGGGCGAGAGTTGGAAAATCATATGGTCCTGATTTTCTAACTTACTTGTTGGAGTACGATTCGAGTACTCTAACTTGTTTATTAGAAAATGAACCCGATTTTCTAACTTGTTTGATAGAAAACGAGCCTCGAACATATGTAGAAGACGTGACTTCTACAGAAGGACCAATGTGGAAAGAGGCTATTAAAAGTGAAATGGATTCTATTTTACAGAATCACACTTGGGAACTTGTTGATCTTCCTCCGGGTAGTAAACCCTTAGGATCCAAGTGGGTCTTTAAAAAGAAGATGAAACCCGATGGTTCCATCGAGAAGTATAAGGCTAGGCTTGTAATCAAGGGTTACAGGTAACGCGAGGACCTTGATTACTTCGACACGTATTCTCCCGTGACGAGAATAAACTCCATTCAGATGATACTTTCCATAGCTGCGTTGCGGAATCTGGAAGTTCATCAAATGGACGTTAAAACCGCTTTCCTAAATGGCGAATTAGATGAGGAAATCTATATGGAACAACCCGAAGGGTTCATGGTTCCGGGCCAAGAAAGGAAAGTGTGTAAGTTGGTTAAATCGCTATATGGTTTAAAACAAGCGCCTAAGCAATGGCACGAGAAGTTTGACCATGCGATGTTGACTAATGGGTTTAAAATAAACGAAAGTGACAAATGTGTCTACGTTAAAGAAATGATAGACGGTTATGTCATTCTTTGTTTATACGTAGATGACATGCTCATCGTTGGTAGTAACGATCGGATGATCAAGTCTACCAAAAACATGTTAAATGCGAGATTTGACATGAAGGATATGGGTTTGGCTGATTTAATCCTCGGGATTAGAATCATTAGAAGACCTTATGGTCTTGTGTTGAGCCAATCACATTATATTGATAAAATCCTTGAAAATTTTAACAAGGATAATCAGCAAAAGACTAGGACGCCATTAGATCGAAGCGTTCATCTAACCAAGAACCACGGGGAGTGTATTTCTCAAGTAGAATATGCTCGGGTTATTGGTAGCTTGATGTATCTAATGAGCTGTACTAGGCCGGATATTTCCTTTGCGGTTAGTAAACTCAGTAGATATACGAGTAACCCCGGTGCTATGCAGCAATAGTGAAGGTTCTGAGATACTTAAGGTATACTCGAGACCTTGGACTGCACTATGGGAGATATCCTGCTGTACTTGAAGGGTATAGCGACGCTAGCTGGATATCTGATATTAAGGACTCCAAGTCCATGAGTGGCTACGTGTTTACACTAGCCGGTGCAGCCGTTGCATGGAAATCCTCTAAACAGACCGTGATAGCTAGATCCACGATGGAATCTGAGCTGATAGCCTTGGACAAATGTTGCGAAGAGGCTGAATGGCTATGCCATTTTTTTAGAGGATATTCCTAATTGGGAAAGACTTGTACCTCCAATGTGTGTGCATTGCGATAGTCAAGCTGCAATTGGACGAGTACAGAATCATATGTATAATGGTAAGTCTAGACATGTGCATCGTAGACATAATACCATTAGACAACTTCTCACAACTGGTATTGTCTCGATTGACTACGTAAAGTCAAAAGAAAATATAGCGGATCCACTAACCAAAGGGTTATGTAGAGTAGCTGTGGAGAAGTTGAGACGAGGAATGGGTCTAAAGCCCTTGGTATAAAGTTCTATAGTGGACACCCAACCTAGCTGGCACCTAGGTTCAATGGGACAACTAAATTATGGAACGGAGCGTGTCACTGTGGGGGTCTCGGATTCCCTACCACTCCTAGTTAGAAATAGTGGCTCTCGCACAAGGTTAGCATGTTAAATGCTTTAGTG
Source organism: Ipomoea nil (assembly GCF_001879475.1). Lineage (NCBI taxonomy): Eukaryota > Viridiplantae > Streptophyta > Magnoliopsida > Solanales > Convolvulaceae > Ipomoea > Ipomoea nil. The sequence goes on along the minus strand of NW_017619273.1, from coordinate 7,974,514 downwards.
ATTCGAATGTCGGTTGACATATGTGAGTAAGCGGGATAATCGAGAAAGAATCACCTATGTGAGAGAGAAGTGAGGGTCGCTTCAAAGGAGAATTGACGGGCACAATTCTTCACAAACTCTTGCAGAAACAGGAATGGTGACCCACGACCAAAATGGGCACAATCATGAGAACAAAGCATGGTTGGGAGGTCCCTGTGTGAGATATGTCATCGTCTATGTAACACCCCGTGTTACGGCCCCTAAAACCAATTAATCATTTAATCATTTACCCAAAAGAAAGGACTGAGTTCCAATAATTAATTAGGAAAAGGCCCACCATAGTCCATGGGCCCTTATCCCTAAACCCAATCCCCTAGTCCTAGAAGGAATAGAACTAGCCCTAATTAGGGACTCTTAGGTATATAAATAAGGGGGCATAGGAGGCACCTAGAACCCACACCACAATAATCTCTCACCACACCAGAAGTTCCAAGAATCCCCCTATGAGAAATCAAGAAAGAAGGAATCTTAAAGAAAGACCCTTCATAGCCAAGGAAATTAATTAAGGCTAAGAGGTAACCCTTCTTAGGTAACCCTTGTGTCTTGATGAATCGTTTATGATGTTGATGATACGTTCTTGATTATTATGAGATGATTTTATGTGTGATCTTGATGATGATAATAGGTTCTTGATGATTATGTGATGTTCTTGATGAATCTTGATGTTTTGATGATTAAAAGATAAACTATGATTTTATTGATTTGAAAATGATTAGAGCCCTAGGTTAAAATTGGGAATTTTGTATTGTGTTACTCTTGATATAATTGGGTGGGATTTCACATGTTCGGGTGTTGATTATGTTTAGAAGTCATGATAGGATATGTTCTATATGATTCTTGCTTTTGATCCGTTATTGTCTACGTGGTGTCATCAATTGCGTTTAAAAGTGTCTAAGCATGATTTCGGGTTCCACAACGGATCCCGGGACGTTTATTTTGATAAAGAGTCAGTGGGGGGTAGGTGGGGGTAGGGGGACCCGCCACCTACCCGCTGCCCGAGAAGGGCGTCACCGGCAGTGGGTAGGCGACTGCCCGCCGGGCACCCGCTGCCTGGAGACTTGTCGCCGGCGGGTGGTCCTCCACCCACCGGCTACCCGCTGGAAATTGTCCAACTCAGGACTCCAGCCTCCCCGTTTGATGTTTCCCCGACCCTCGTGGTGTCCCAACGGATCCCGTTTATCGTGCCTATAGTCTAGTTTGATGTTTCAGGTACCATTCGTATGACAAATGAGTCTTATATATGTATATATGTCGCATGCTAGTGGAATTGGTATCCCGTTGGCCTAGGTGAAAGAAGTATGAACCCCTTAGGATTATTCCTAGTATGTGGATGACCATGCATAGGTTTCATTATACGTTTTCTCCCCTTCCCAATACGTTAATGTGGGTTGCATGTGCTTGTTAAGTGTTATGTGTGCATGATGCCCCAATTTGGTTGCGATCAGATTGGTTATTCCTGAGCTGCGGTCCAGAAGCTGGCTGCGGTCAGAATTACACTCTTGGGCTGCGGTCCACCATTTGGTTGCGATCAAATGTTTAACATGAGCTGCGGTTCATATTCCTGGCTGCGGTCAGATGATCACTTTTGGGCTACGGTCCACCGTTTGGTTGCGATCAAACGTCTTACATGAGTTACAGTTCATATTCCTGGCTGCGGTCAGATGACTACTCTTGGGGTGCGGTCCACTGTTTGGTTGCGATCAAACATTATGATGAGTTGCGGTTCATCGGTCGGTTGCGATCGACCCCTTCATATTGCGATACGAGGCAGGGCGCTGCGGGGCCGTGTCAGAGCTATATGCGCTGACCCTCATGTATGGGCATGCGATTGGTCCTGTGGCACCACCAAAGTATGCTTGTGTGATGAGATTCGAATCGAATGATGACGTGAATAAGATGAAGTGAATTTGTGACCATAGGATATATGCTAATATCTTTACATGCTTGGTTATAACTGTTGAATGTGCTTATCTCTATCTTTCGAGTCTATTCTTGGTTTTAAAACTAGTGTCTCTTAAGTATATATCTTCCTGCTTCGAAATGGTTTTCGTATATCTATATATATATATATATATATATATATATATATATATATATATATATATATATATATATATATATATATATATATATATATATATATATATATATATATATATATATATATATATATATATATATATATATATATATATATAATGTATTTCAACGCGTTGGAGTGGGTTACCAGCATCTCTCGCTGAACAGATATATTTGACTTTCAGGCACAGATGAATAGACACTGGAGCGCGCTAGAGATTCGGAGCGTAGAGTAGATAGTTTCCCTTTCGGCCTGCGTGTTATGCTTATGTATTGACATTATTGAGGATATTAGTTAATAGCCTGTGTGCCTAAGTTCTCTAGCTCAGGTGTGGCATATCACCCCGCACTGTTACGTTATGTTTTGGGATTTAAATGAGAATTTACCTTTATTATATTAGTCTCAAAAGTTTCAAAAATCTGGGGTGTTACTATAACACCCCAGATTTTCGAAAATTTTGAAACTTATATAAAGAAGGTAAAATCTCATTAAATCTCAAAACATAATATAAAGAGTACGGGGTGCTATGCCACACCTGACCTAGAGAACTCAGGTGCACAGGCTAACTAACTAATATCCTCAACAAAGTAAATGCATAAACGTGGCGCGCAGGCCGAAAGGAAAACTATCTACTTCTATGCTCCACGATTCTAGCGCGCTCCAGTGTCTACTCTTCTGTGCCTGAAAGCCAAATATATCTGTTCAGTGGTAGATGCTGGTAACCCATTCTAACGCGTTGAAATACAATACATATAGATATATACATAGTTATACGAAAACCATTTCGAAGCATGAAGATATATCCTAAGAGACTCTAGCTTTCAAAACAGGGAATAGACTCAACAGATAGGGCTTAGCACAGACAACAGACATAATCAAGCATAAACAATTCACAAGCATAGGGAAACAGGCAAGGCAGATAAAGATAAGCACAGTTAATATCCATAACCCAACATATACGATTCCCGGCATAAATCCCAAAGTCACCTCCCGAGACACTCATAACAACAACTCATCCATATCTCATCACATAGCACACTTTGTTGGCACCACAGGACCAATCGCATGCCCATACATGAGGGTCAGCGCATATAGCTCTGACACGGCCCTGCAGCACCCTGCCCCGTATCGCAACATGGAGGGGTCGATCGCAACCGACCGATGAACCGCAGCTCATCATAGTTTGATTGCAACCAAACAGTGAACCGCAGCCCAATAGTATGTCATATGACCGCAGCCAGGAAATATGAACCGCAGCTCATGTAGAAACTTTTAATCGCAACCAAACGGTGGACCGCAGCCCGAGAGTGTAAATCTGACCGCAGCCAGCTTCTGAACCGCAGCTCAGGAATAACCAATCCGATCGCAACCGGATTGGGGTAACATGCACAGATAACACATAGCAAGCACATGCAACCCACATTAACACATTGGGAAGGGGGAGAAAACGTATAACAAAACCTATGCGAGATCCTTCACATACTAAGAATAGTCCTAAGGGGTACATACTCCTTTTACCTAGGTCAACGGGATACCAATTCAATTAGCATGCAATATATAAGACTCATACAACCTACGAACGGTACCCGAAATACAACCTACGAACGGGGGTCGGGGGAACATCAAACGGGGAAGCCAAAATCCCAATTTGGGTATTTTTCCAGCGGGTAGTCGGTGGGTGAGGGGTCACCCGCCGGCGACGCCAACAATGGCCGCGGTAGGTGGCGGGTCCCCTACCCCCACCTACCCCCCACTGACTCTTTTATCACAAAAACGTCTCGGGAACCTTTGTGGAACCCGAAACCATGCTCAGACACTTTTAAACGCAATTGACAACAACACGTGGACAATTAACGGATCCAAACGCAAGAAACATACGGCACATAACCTATCATGATTTTCTAAACATAATCAACACCCAAACATGCGAATTCCCACCCAATACACCAAGAGTAATACCATACGTGTTTCACGATACAACCTAGGGTTCTAATCACTTTTAAATCGACAAGAACACAATTCATCTTCTAATATCAAGATTCGGTACGAATATCACATAAACATCAAGAACATCATACAATTATCACATAATCAACAAGAACATCATAACTCCTCAAAAACACCATATAAACATCAAGAACCTCTTATCATCATCAAGATCATCAAGATTACCCATGGAATCATAACACCAATTACCAAGATCAATAAACGAATCATCAACACACGAGAGTATGGGGAAGGCCTAAGAGGGGAATCATAGCTATGAAAATAGGTTTTGTTGAGACATGGGTTACCTTTTAGCCTTAATTAATTCCTTGGCTATGAAGGGTCTTTCTTGAAGCTTTCTTCTTTCTTGATTTCTCCTAGGGGAATTCTTGGAACTTCTTGTGTGGTGAGGGATTATTGTGATGGGGGGTTCTAGGTGCCTCTTAAGTCCCCTATTTATATATCTAGGAGTCCTAATTTGGATCTAATATTATAGGCTTGCTAATTCTATTCCTTTTAGGGCTAGGGGTTGGGTTTTAGGGGTGAGGGCCCACGGACCATGGTGGCCTTTTTCCTAATTAATTATTGTAATTTAATTCTTTCTTTGGATAATTGGTTAAATGATTAATTGGTTTTAGGGGTCGTAACACGGGGTGTTACACTTTCCCCCTCCCCCCCTTAACGGGAAGCTTCGTCCCTGAAGCTTGGTTCTTGTCGGGCGACTACCTCTTGGTTACCTGGTGTGATGAGCTCGGGGTAGCGTTCCTTCATCGTGTCCTTGAGTTCCCATGTTGCTTCTTCGGTCCCATGGTTGGTCCAGAGGACTTTTACCATTTCTATGGCCCGACGACAGGTGGTTCTTGTCTTGGTGTCCAGGATTCTTATGGGTCTTTCTTCGTATGCTAGAGACTCGTCGAGGTCCACGACCTCGGGTTGTAGCAAGTGGCTTGGGTCGTGCACGTATTTCTTTAGCTGGGATATGTGGAATACGTTGTGTACTCTTTCTAGTTCGATGGGTAGAGCGAGGCGGTAGGCTAGATTCCCGACCCTTTCTATGATTTCATAAGGGCCGATAAATCGGGGGCTGAGTTTTCCTTTTCTTCCGAATCTCATTACCCCTCGCGTGCGTGAGATTCTCAACCAAACCCTCTCCCCGGGGTTGAATTCGGCTTGTTTTCTCTTTAGGTCGGCGTAGGATTTCTGGCGGTCCTGAGCAGCCTTCATCCTTTCTTGGATGTGTTTGACCTTGGTTATGGTGTCTTGTAGGTATTGGGGCCCTAGTGTCACCGGGTCGACCATGTCCTCCCAACACAAGGGGGTTCTACATTTTTGTCCGTATAAGGCTTCGTAGGGTGCCATACGGATGCTTGCGGTAACTATTGTTGTACGAGAATTCAATGAGGTCTAGGTGTTCTTCCCATGTCCCTTGGAAGTCTAACACGCAGGCCCTCAGCATGTCTTCGAGAGTCTGAATGGTTCTCTCGGTTTGGCCGTCAGTGGTGGGGTGGAAAGCCGTGCTTAGTTTTAGTTGTGTCCCCAAGGCCGATTGCAGTGACTTCCAAAATTGTGAGAGGAACCTGGAGTCTCTGTCAGACACAATATTTTGGGGAATTCCGTGGTATTTCACCACTCTGGCTAGGTAGGCTTGGGCTAGTTGTGTCATCGTCCATGTCTCCTTCATGGCAATGAATCGCGCCGTTTTGGTTAGTCGGTCCACTATAACCCAAATTTTATCCTTGCCGGTTTTTGTTGGGGGTAATCCTCCGACGAAGTCCATGGATATGGAATCCCACTTTCCTTGTGGTATCTCAAGGGGCTGCATGAGTCCCTTGGGTTTGCATCGTTCGGCCTTCACCCTTTGGCAGTTCAGGCATTTGGCCACGAAATCTGCGACTTCCTTTTGCATGTTGGGCCACCAAAACGAACTCTTCACCTCTTGGTATAGTTTGTCACCCCCGGGGTGTACCGAGTATGGGGCGTTGTATCCTTCCTCCAAGATTTGTTGTTTTAAGTGGGGATGCGTCGTGGGCACGCACCACCTACCTTGGTAGCGGAGACTGCCATCTTCGTGTATTTTGAAGGGTCCTTCTTTCCCTTGGGTTAGGTCGAGGCGTATTTTATCTAGTTCCGGATCCTGCTGCTGTCCTATTTTGATTTCTTCGAAGAGTGTGGGTATGATTTGTGTGTTGAATAGGTGGATCTCGGGGTGGGTTTGATTTTGCTTTATTATTTCCAAGTTCAGCTTCTGGAAGTCTTTGTACAGCTGGTCGGGTAGGACCCAGGTGGCGTTGAGGGAGTGGTTAGCCTTCCTGCTTAGGGCGTCTGCCACGATGTTAGCTTTTCCCTCGTGGTACTGGATGTCTAGGTCGTAGTCTTTTATGAGGTCTAGCCACCTTCGTTGTCTCATGTTTAGGTCTTTCTGGGTGAAGATGTACTTTAGGCTCTTATGGTCTGTGTAGATCTTGCATTGCACTCCGTATACGTAGTGCCTCCAAATTTTCAGCGCGAATACGATAGCGGCTAGCTCGAGGTCATGGGTGGGGTAATTTTCTTCGTGGGTTTTAAGTTGCCTGGATGCGTATGCTATAACTTTGCCTTTTTTGCATTAACACGCACCCTAACCCCTTTTTGGATGCGTCACTGAAGACCTCAAATCCTTCCACCCCAGAGGGGATGGCTAGTACGGGTGCCGTGGTTAGTTTATCTTTCAATTCCTGAAAGGCCGCGATGCATTTGTCGTCCCATCGGAAGGGGGTCTCCAAGTCGGGTACAAACCTCCTGTAGTAACCCGCCAGGCCTAGGAAGCTGCGGACCTCTGACAGCGAACTTGGTGTGGTCCATTCCTTAACGGCATGGACCTTGGCGGGGTCTACCTTAATTCCTTCTTTGGTTATCACGTGGCCTAGGAAGGCCACGCTGTCTTTCCAGGATTTGCACTTGGAGAACTTAGCGTATAGTTGGTGTTCTCTTAGAGTTTGCAAGGTTATGCGGAGGTGCCTTTCGTGTTCTTCCTTGTTTCGGGAGTATACTAGGATGTCGTCAATGAATACAATGACGAAGTCATCCAGGTGGGGTCGGAATACCCGGTTCATGAGGTCCATGAATCTGGCGGGTGCATTGGTGAGTCCGAAGGGCATTACTGTAAATTCATAGCGGCCGTAACGCGTCGATTTGGCCACTTGTATTTGGTGATATCCGGATCTTAGGTCAATTTTCGAGAACACCCCTGCCCCCTTAAGTTGGTCGAACAAGTCATATATCCGGGGAAGGGGGTACCTGTTCTTTATTGTGACTTGGTTAAGTTCCCTGTAGTCGATGCATAGGCGCATGCTCCCATCTTTCTTTTTAATGAATAGTACCGGTGCTCCCCATGGGGAGGTGCTGGGGCGGATGTAACCTTTATCTAGCAATTCCTGGAGTTGTGTTTTCAGTTCCTTCATTTCTTTTGGTGCTAGCCTGTAGGGTGGTTTAGAGATCGGGGCAGCGCCAGGTATGAGGTCTATGGTGAACTCGACTTCCCTGGCTGGGGGTGCCCCGGGGATTTCGTCTGGAAAAACGTCGGTGAATTCGTTTACAACTGGAATGGATTGTGGTTCGGGTGGTTTGGTGTTGAGGTTCTGAGTCAAGAATTCCTGAGTGGGGAGTTTCGATGTTCCTGTTTGTCTCCTTTTCGGTGTCATCCTGGTGTTCATAGGTCGATGTTATTTTGCATTCTTACCTTGCTATGATAAGCGGAGGGGGGGGGGGGGGTTTCTTTAAGTAGGTGAGGGGGGGTTATGTGTAGGTTTCACAATCTCACTGCGCGTCCTAAGCTTCCTGAGTCCTATGTCCCTAAGTACCTAGAGTTCAAGCCTAATGTCTTAAAGTTTAGTCTTAAAGGTTTTATCCTAGGGTCAAACTTAGGCTCTGATACCAACTATAACACCCCAGATTTTCGAAACTTTTGAAACTTATATAAAGAAGGTAAAATCTCATTAAATCCCAAAACATAATATAAAGAGTACGGGGTGCTATGCCACACCTGAGCTAGAGAACTCAGGTGCACAGGCTAACTAACTAATATCCTCAACAAAGTAAATGTATAAACGTGGCACGCAGGCCGAAAGGGAAACTATCTACTTCTATGCTCCACGATTCTAGCGCACTCCAGTGTCTACTCTTCTGTGCCTGAAAGCCAAATATATCTGTTCAGCGAGAGATGCTGGTAACCCATTCCAACGCGTTGAAATACAATACATATAGATATATACATAGTTATACGAAAACCATTTCGAAGCATGAAGATATATCCTAAGAGACTATAGCTTTCAAAACAAGGAATAGACTCAACAGATAGGGCTAAGCACAGACAACGGACATAATCAAGCATAAACAATTCACAAGCATAGGGAAACAGGCAAGGCAGATAAAGATAAGCACAGTTAATATCCATAACCCAACATATACGATTCCCGGCATAAATCCCAAAGTCACCTCCCGAGACACTCATAACAACAACTCATCCATATCTCATCACATAGCACACTTTGTTGGCGCCACAGGACCAATCGCATGCCCATACATGAGGGTCAGCACATATAGCTCTGACACGGCCCTGCAGCACCCTGCCTCGTATCACAACACGGAGGGGTCGATCGCAACTGACCGATGAACCGCAGCTCATCATAGTTTGATCACAACCAAACAGTGGACTGCAGCCCAAGAGTATGTCATCTGACCGCAGCCAGGAAATATGAACCGCAGCTCATGTAGAAACGTTTGATCGCAACCAAACCGTGGACCACAGCCCGAGAGTGTAAATCTGACCGCAGCCAGCTTCTGAACCGCAGCTCAGGAATAACCAATCCGATCGCAACCGGATTGGGGTATCATGCACACATAACACATAGCAAGCACATGCAACCCACATTAACACATTGGGAAGGGGGAGAAAACGTATAACAAAACCTATGCGTGATCCTTCACATACTAAGAATAGTCCTAAGGGGTACATACTCCTTTTACCTAGGTCAACGGGATACCAATTCAATTAGCATGCAATATATAAGACTCATACAACCTACGAACGGTACCCGAAATATCAAACTAGACAAAGGCACGATAGACGGAGTCCGTTGGGACACCACGGGGGTCGGGGGAACATCAAACGGGGAAGCCAAAATCCCAATTTGGGTATTTTTCCAGCGGGTAGCCGGTGGGTGAGGGGCCACCCGCCGGCTGCCCGCCGGCGACGATGATTCCGGGCAGCGGGTGCCCGGCGGGCAGCTGCCCGCCCGCCGGCTGCCCGCTGCCGGCGACGCTAACAATGGCCGCGGGTAGGTGGCGGGTCCCCTACCCCCACCTACCCCCCACTGACTCTTTTATCACAAAAACGTCCCGGGAACCTTTGTGGAACCCGAAACCATGCTCAGACACTTTTAAACGCAATTGACAACAACACGTGGACAATTAACGGATCCAAACGCAAGAAACATACGGCACATAACATATCATGCTTTTCTAAACATAATCAACACCCAAACATGCGAATCTCACCTAATACACCAAGAGTAATACCATACGTGTTTCACGATACAACCTAGGGTTCTAATCACTTTTAAATCAACAAGAACACAATTCATCTTCTAATATCAAGATTCGGTAAGAATATCACATAAACATCAAGAACATCATACAATTATCACATAATCAACAAGAACATCATAACTCCTCAAGAACACCATATAAACATCAAGAACCTCTTATCATCTTCAAGATCATCAAGATTACCCATGGAATCATAACACCAATTACCAAGATCAATAAACGAATCATCAACACACGAAAGTATGGGGAAGGCCTAAGAGGGGAATCATAGCTATGAAAATAGGTTTTGTTGAGACATGGGTTACCTTTTAGCCTTAATTAATTCCTTGGCTATGAAGGGTCTTTCTTGAAGCTTTCTTCTTTCTTGATTTCTCCTAGGGGAATTCTTGGAACTTCTTGTGTGGTGAGAGATTATTGTGATGGGGGGTTCTATGTGCCTCTTAAGTCCCCTATTTATATATCTAGGAGTCCTAATTAGGAACTAATATTATAGGCTTGCTAATTCTATTCCTTTTAGGGCTAGGGGTTGGGTTTTAGGGGTGAGGGCCCACGGACCATGGTGGGCCTTTTCTCTAATTAATTATTGTAATTTAATTCTTTCTTTGGATAATTGGTTAAATGATTAATTGGTTTTAGGGGTCGTAACATGGGGTGTTACAGTTACAGTTGGTATCAGAGCCTAAGTTTGATCCTAGGATAAGACTCTTAAGACCAGGACCTTAGGACAATAGGCTTAAACTCGAAGTATTTAAGTACATAGGACTCAGGAGACTTAAGACGCGTGGTGAGATTGTGAGCATAACCACCATCACATATCCCCCCTCACTCTTGTTTAAATGAAAAAGAACTTCCCCTCCGCTTATCACACCAAGGTAAGGGTACAAAACTCTAACTCGACATTACTATAAACATTGGCCCAGTAAACAGCAGCATGGCACCGAACCGAAGACAATCAAGGACCCCGGAACCCACCACACACGATCCCCTGACTCAAACCCTACAGCAACTAACACAAGTCGCCCAGACACTAAGCGACGTAGCTCTCCGCAACAATAGACCCCCACCACCTCCATCAAACACGAACTCGGAAGTCGCCCGATAAGTTTCAAATCATCGACCACCCACGTTCTCAGGAGAAGAAGATCCCGTAATCCTCGAAGAATGGATCCGGACCTTAGACAAGATTCTAGGGTTGGTAGGATGCCCAGAGGAACGTCGTGTAGAGATAACCTCATTCTATTTCCGACACGAGGCAGACCTTTGGTGGATCCACGAAGGGCCCACTTACAGACAGGAACCAGGATTCGACTGAGAAAGCCTCAAAACACGACTACGAGAACGATTCTATCCAACACACGTCAAGGCATCCATGCACGAAGAGTTCCTCCACTTGAAACAAGGAACGACTACCGTTATGGAATACCATAAACGGTTCCTCCAGCTAGCACGCTTCGCACCAGAACTGGTCCCCACTGAGGAAACCAAAATAGAGAGGTTTGTAGCGGGTCTCAACTTCGAAGCCCGAAAAGCACTAATAGTAAGCAGACCCCGGACCCTCAATGAGGCTTACTCCAGTGCTGTAAATCTCTATCGGATCCAATTGCTGCAACGTGGGGTTAAGGAACAGATTCGAAAAAGGAACACAGGAGGTGGAGCACCACCTATGAAAAGAACGAGGAACGACGCCAACACGAGATCAAGCAATCCAGTTAGCCAAAGGCCACCCCTAGGAAACAACAAAACTAACACAAGGAGCTTCCCTTGCCCAAAATGCAACAGAAGCCATAGGGGCAGAGATTGCATGGGCAACCCCTGGCGATGCTTCAACTGCGAGGAAGAAGGGCACAAGGCCTTCCAATGCACTCAACCCCAGAAATCACGCCCCACCACCACGGGCCAACACGGGGGCACGAATCATCAAGGAAACTACGGTGCCCCCGGAAAAGTGTTCGTCATAAGCCGCACCCAGGCCGAACTCAAGAACGAAATCAACCACGAGGAAGGAAACATGGCTCCAGGGGACGAGGACCACGCAAACCCACCAGAAGAAAACCGAGAAGATGAATTCTGTTTAGGATAACTGACAAATCTCTTGTAACCACCCTCGTAGTAGAATTACTTGCTTAGATTAGCTACTTCGGAATTATTATAAATAAAGAGCTAAATCAAAATTAATTTTAGCATAAGGGAAAAAGACTAGCTTATGCACGTCAACAACAAAAAGGGGACCAAAAACCAAGTCTTCTACCACTAGAAGACAAAAGAAGGAAAAAGACAAGGATCACACAATAAAGAAGACTAGTGTTACCAATAAGAATTGAACCCTTGACTTTCCACTTATAAAATCAAGACCCTAACCACTAAGCCATGAGTGTTTCTTAAAACCTTAAAGGAACACTCCCTTCTTAAACCCCTACAAATCCCTAAACCCCAAAAAAAAAAAAAAAAATCTCCAAATAAAAAACCCATCTTCTTCTTCCACATTCCCTCACCCTCTCTCTCTCTCTTCCTCTCCCTCTCACCTCTCCGCCGACCCAACGCCACCCCAGCAACCATCACCGCCCGTCGCTGTCACCAGCCGAGTCGCCGCCGGCCACCCAGACGACGCCCCACCACACGCCACCGTCGCCGCCCGGAAGCAACCCGCGACGCCACCACCGTCCGTCACCCGCCCGGACACACCCCGCTGCCACACGCTTCACCGCTGCTCGATTCCGCCCAAGGCCACCGCCACCACACTGAGTCGTCGCCAGCCACGCCGCCGCCCACTCGCCGTCGAGAAAACCACGTCACCGGAAGCTCGGCGGAGCCTCGCCGGAAGTTCATCGGAAAACACCACCCACCCAAAAAAATGCTGAAAAAGCCCCTCGGAACCTGCACCCCGGAATGGAGCGGCGCCGACTACACCGTGATCGGAGATAAAGCTCTCGAACCCGACCAATTTTCTCTGGAATTGGTCGACATGCTTAACTTCCAAGGGCTCTTGGATACGTATCTCACCATAAAAGGGGATACATACCCCGAATTGGTGAAAGAGTTCTGTCGTCACTTGGTGGCCGTCAAGCGAGGTGATAAATTGGAAATCACCGCTAAGGTCCGAGGCAAGGAAATCATACTTTCCGAAGGCCGCTTGGCCAAGCTCCTAAGACTGACTACCACAGGTGTGTCAGACTACGACCGAAAGGGGTAGATTGGTACCCAAAACCTGGGGTACAAGGACTACCTCGGATACCTACTTGGAGAGGGAGAAGGTCTCACCTCGGCCACTCGGCCAAACAGGAAATGGCTAACCGCAGAGCAAAAGATACAAGTCATGATTGTAACTGATAACCCGTTACCTACAAATAAAAAGAGCAAAGATGTGGGAAGTTTGGAGTGTACTTTTGCTTACCTTCTAAAACACAAAATCAAGTTCAACCTATTGGCCCTCATGTTAAAACACATAGAGTTTTGCAAGACTAGTAACCGGCTTAGTCTACCTTACGGAATGATCCTGATTTGGATCATGGAGAAGAAGGGAGTGGACCTGAGCCACACGGAAGTCAAGCCCGCAAGCGGCATGGTTTTCAATGCCCAGAACCTCTGTCGCAATGATATCTACTACACCGAGGGAGGACAGTATATCACCCTCGAGGAGATTTGGCTTAAACCCGAGGAGGAGCGAAGAGAATTGGTTGACCGATTGGACATCTCCAACAAAAAGCTTAAACGGGCAATGCAAGATTGTGGGGGACTAGAGGGAAACAAGGAACAGGAAGAGGATGACGAGCCTAAGGGTGAGCTGTCGTAGGCTTCCAAATTAAAACCTTACAAACGTAGTAGCGGGAGTAAGGATCGATCCCACGAGGAGTAACTAGTTTAACTTTTGTGCTCAAATTAAAGGTAGGGGGGTTTGGAATATATCGAGAATAAAGATAAAATAAAAGAGAATTTAAATAAACAAGAAATTTAATTGAACGAATAGAGCAATGAAAATAATATATCGAAAACACTTATAATAGGAGACCTTGGTTAGTAAAGATCCACCACCGGAATTCAACACTGATCATTGATTTATAAAGTAATTAATATGCAATTGAATATTTGTCGTGAAATTATTTCGTTTCTGTTTTCCCTTAGTTGTAGGTAAATAAAGCACAAGCGGTTTAATTACCCCTAACAACTAAATAATCTAAGACAAGCGCTATAGATTTAATTTAATAGCAGCAATAGGAACTAGGAAAACCGACAAACTAAATAACACAAGCACAAGCGGTTGCATTTAATTTAGGAAAATATTCTAACCGAGACCAATTATCACTAAGCCGTCAATAATTAACCTCAGTTGCTACTGAATATTAGAATAATTTGTAGCACAACATTATCTAATATAGCAAATAATTATATCAAATAAATAACTAGTAGGCCTCCCTAGCAATTAAATGATACAACTATTCAAATAATTTTAGCAGAATATTTAATACTCAAATGCATAGAAACATATATAATAAAAATAAATAAATAATTTACAGCATAATCAATTCCGGGGCATCAATTCACTAAGCCAAGCTAGAAGAAATTAGCCACGAATGGACATTGGTAACAACTTTAAAGAATAATCGAGAGGGGAAGAATGAACATTTTACAATAAGAAACTTCTACTATTTATAGCATTCTAAAAATAAACCTAACTATTTCCTACCACTTGTTTCCTACTTTTGTGTCATATGTTGAAACTCCTTGTAATAATGCCTTGCAATAGCTCCCATTGACTTTATTTTTGCTGCTGCATCATATGTTTTGTTAGGAAAGCAAACAAATTAAAATATTATATTTATTTAATTTATTTGTTGATTTCTAATATATATATATATATATATATATATATATATATATATATATATATATATATATATATATTAATTAGTATGTATTATATATATATTATATATTATATATTATATATTGTATTATATATAAAAAGAACTAATTATTAGATAATATTAAATAACCAATGCAAAATTATTATAAAAATGTACCTAAAATATGAGTGTAAATTGTGCATATCAAATCCCCCCACACTAAAACGTTTGCTTGTCCCCAAGCAAAAATATTATTTGCGAAGTAAATAGAAATGAAATTCCCAAAACTCATAACATATCATGAACAACAATCTGAAGCACCCTGCAATTAATAAGTTAGCACCCTGTTTGAAAATGGAGAAAACTAAATAAGTAAGCCCTCACAGGAATATCACTCATCACTCAAGTGTTTGATGGGTATAAATTTCACTCAAGTTCATTCCTATAAAATTGATCTACCATAGGCTTGCATATCTTCTCAATCACCACTACAAGAGTCATGCATGACACAAATCATAAGGACATTTCACAGGTTGTAATGGGGCTAGGGTTAAGGTAGGGAATTTTTAGGAAATTAGCTTAAACAAAAGCTTCAAACTAGAGGAACAAATAAATACAAGTAATCCAACACCCTCAATTTCCAATCAAAAAACACATCCCATTGAGGTACAGAATGCTTCCTCAGTATTACCAGAATTTCCCCTTACTTCATTTATTTAGAAGTAACTTCAACTCAAAATCAATTGCTGATTCTTTCTCATTTATTTCAGCAATATTTTTCTTTTTCAAACATATATTCTCCATTTTTCCTTTTTCATTTTTTCAATTTTTCATGCCTTTTTTTCTTTTTTTCTTTTTTTTTTTTGAATCGTGAACTGCTTCCTCTTTTCTTTTTTCATAGAAGACCAACGACATATTGGCAACGAAGATACAACTCACCTCACTCTCAATCATATTAATAAGAGTAAGTGATCTCCCCCACACTTATCCTTCCCAACCTCACGTAGATTACAAAAATAATCCAAAATTTGCTCCACTAGTTATTCAGCTGGGTGAAGGCATTATTTTAGATATAAAAGGCTTGTAATGTGGTCCAAAATAAAGAAAGGAATGGCCATAAAGCTCAAAGTGGTTAACAAAGGGAAATAAATCATAGGACAAACCGGTTATTTGGCTAGTGAGGCTCAAAGTCAAATAATGGCCTTAATCACATTTGAATCATGCATGGTCTAATTAGCTTTAAAAGAGAATCAAGGCAAGTTCTAGAGAAACAAGATTATGGAAGAAATCGCACAATAGAAAGAAAAATAAGACCGAAGTGTCAGTCAATGGCTCAAAAACACTCACAGGTTTATTGCTTACTTAATATAACTACTACATATCAAACAGGAAATGCTAACAAACTAATCACAATTTGCCAAACTATTTATTCAATCATGTTATGCTTTTCAGGAAAGGAAAATATAGCAATTTTTCAAAATAATACTTATTTTGCATAAAATACTAGTAAAATATTTTTGAAAACTTTGAAATAAGAAAACAAATAATAATAATAATATTTTTTTTTACATAAGCAAACTAATAATAAAACTAAATCCCTCCCCCACACTTATTACCAACATTGTCCCCAATGTTGAATAAAAAATGCATAGAAAAAGGAAATAAAATAAAATAAAATAAAAATGGAACAAACACACCTTAGGTTGCCTCCCAAGCAGCGCCTTTGTTTATCGTCGTTGGCTCGACTTCTGATATTTCTTTAAATTTCCATCGTCTTTTTGAGTACCTTCGACGATTACGATTATTCAAAGAAATAGTCCCTTCATGCAGATTAGGACTCAAAGATGATTTATTATTTTTTTCTTCCGTATTTTCATTAGAAGCAATTTCATTAAATTTAACAAGTTTTAAAGAATCAACAAAAATTGCAAAATTATCATTACTAGGAGATTTCATGGTATCATATATATTAAAAGTCATAAGTTTACCATTAGACTCCATTGTAAGCATACCATTATGAATATCGATTTTAGTTTTTGCAGTTTTTAAGAATGGTCTTCCTAACAAAATATGAGAAATTTTATTATCATTTTCCATATCCAGTACATAAAAATCAGCAGGAAAAACCAAGTTATTAACTTCAACAAGCAAATCCTCAATCACACCCCTAGGATATGTAGTAGATCCATCAGCCAATTGAATTACTATACTAGATTTACTCAGGGGTCCAAGATTTAACGAATTATAAACAGAATATGGCATCACATTAATAGAAGCTCCTAAATCTAACATAGCATTTTCAAGTTTCACACCACTTATCATGCACGGAATCGTAAACATACCTGGATCTTTACACTTTTCAGGAAGATTGCCTTGACTAGCCATAGGGGCATTCTCGTGCACTTTCACTTCATCAACTCCTTTATTTTGTTTCTTTTTCAATGTGCATACCTCTTTTAGAAAATTTGCATAGCGAGGTACTTTTTCCATAGAATCTAAAAGTGGTTTATTAGCATCACATTCACGAAAGGTCTCATACAGATCATTATTTGAGTTTCCTCTTATTGGTTCTAAAAGAGCTTGAGGAAATGGGGGTACTGGTTCATAATCAGAAAAAGAAGAAAGCTTACCTTGGGACTTCTCTTTATTGTTGGCAATGATTCCTGCACTTATTTCCTTATTCAAATCAACATTCTTTTCCAGCGACATACTTTCAACATTAATTGCACTTACATTCTCTTTAGGATTAACGATCGTTTGAGAGGGTAATTTGCCAGAACTCTGTGCTTCCAACCGACTTACCGTAGTTGCTAGTTGGCCCACTTGTCTTTCCAAGTTTTGAATACTAGCCTTTGTTTCTTGAATACTAGCTCTTGTCTCTTGTTGGAATAGTTGTGTTTCTTGTTGAAACTGCAAAGTGTTAGTAGCAAGAGATTTAACAATATCTTCTAGATTCATACCTGAGCCAGAGCTTTGGGATGGATGTTGTCTTGAAGGAAACGATTGTCTATACTGCTGAGAATTGGGATAATTCTTAACAAACTGGTTCCCTTGTGAGTTCCCATAGCTAAGGTTCGGGTGATCCCTCCATCCAGGATTATATTTATTAGAAAATGGATCATACTTACCTTGAGGTTGTCCAGGAAAACCTCCAGCCATGTTGACTTGCTCAACTTCTTGAAGAGTTGGGCAGGCATCAGTTTGGTGCCCAACTACCGAGCATATTCCACATGCTTTTACATTTTGCATATTGCCTACTGCTAATTGACGAACAAGAGTAGTTAAACCAGTAATTTGTTGTTCAAGAGCAGAAATATTTACCTCATTCACTTGCTTAGACGGTTGGACAAGTATATTGCCAAATTGTTGAGAATTTGCAGCCATGTTTGCAATTAGGGTTCTTGCAGCGTCTGGTGTCTTGTCAACTAACGCACCACCACTTGCGGCATCAATCATGCTTCTATCCATTGGGAAAAGTCCTTCATAAAAGTACTGAATGAGTAGTTGATCACTAATTTGATGGTGTGGGCAGCTTGCACATAACTTTTTGAAACGCTCCCAATATTCATACAATGACTCTCCATTGTTTTGCCTTATACCACATATTTCCTTCCTAATGTTGGCAGCCCTTGAAGCTGGGAAATACTTTTCAAGGAACATTGTCTTCAAGTTGTTCCATGTGGTGATGCTCCCAGAAGGTAGATAGTATAGTCAATCTTTCGCTGAATCTTTCAAAGAAAAGGGAAAGGCTCTTAACTTGATTTGTTCTTCAGTAACCCCAGTGGGTTTCATACTTGAACACACCACATGGAATTCCTTTAAGTGTTTGTGGGGATCTTCACCTGCAAGTCCATGAAAAGAAGGCAAAAGATGAATTAACCCAGATTTCAATTCAAATTGGACATTAACATCCAGAGCGGGAAAAGTGATGTATAAAGGTTGCTGATCCAAATTTGGAGCTCCAAGCTCTTTTAAAGTCCGATTTTGAGCCATGGGTTCCCCTTCTGAATCAGAATTGTTGGAAGGTTGAGGGTCGGTAGCCAGATCACTAAACTCCAATTTCCTCAAAGCTTGTTTCTTCCACCTGCGTACAGTTCTTTCAATTTCCGGATCGTACGGCAAGATTTTTTGATTAGCAGATCGAGTTATAGGCATAAACAAAAAGAAAATATATTGCAGCAATTATGTAAAAGTAATGAAAGAAAAGATTTTTTTAAAAAAAATTTTTTTTGGGACAAATTAACGAGAAAAACAAATAAACAAACAAATAAATAAACAAACACAAAATAAGCTAGAAAATCTCCCCGGCAACGGCGCCAAAATTTGGTGAGCTGTCGTAGGCTTCCAAATTAAAACCTTACAAACGTAGTAGCGGGAGTAAGGATCGATCCCACGAGGAGTAACTAGTTTAACTTTTGTGCTCAAATTAAAGGTAGGGGGGTTTGGAATATATCGAGAATAAAGATAAAATAAAAGAGAATTTAAATAAACAAGAAATTTAATTGAACGAATAGAGCAATGAAAATAATATATCGAAAACACTTATAATAGGAGACCTTGGTTAGTAAAGATCCACCACCGGAATTCAACACTGATCATTGATTTATAAAGTAATTAATATGCAATTGAATATTTGTCGTGAAATTATTTCGTTTCTGTTTTCCCTTAGTTGTAGGTAAATAAAGCACAAGCGGTTTAATTACCCCTAACTACTAAATAATCTAAGACAAGCGCTATAGATTTAATTTAATAGCAGCAATAGGAACTAGGAAAACCGACAAACTAAATAACACAAGCACAAGCGGTTGCATTTAATTTAGGAAAATATTCTACCCGAGACCAATTATCACTAAGCCGTCAATAATTAACCTCAGTTGCTACTGAATATTAGAATAATTTGTAGCACAACATTATCTAATATAGCAAATAATTATATCAAATAAATAACTAGTAGGCCTCCCTAGCAATTAAATGATACAACTATTCAAATAATTTTAGCAGAATATTTAATACTCAAATGCATAGAAACATATATAATAAAAATAAATAAATAATCTTACAGCATAATCAATTCCGGGGCATCAATTCACTAAGCCAAGCTAGAAGAAATTTCCCACGAATGGACATTGGTAACAACTTTAAAGAATAATCGAGAGGGAAAGAATGAACATTTTACAATAAGAAACTTCTACTATTCATAGCATTCTAAAAATAAACCTAACTATTTCCTACCACTTGTTTCCTACTTTTGTGTCATATGTTGAAACTCCTTGTAATAATGCCTTGGAATAGCTCCCATTGACTTTATTTTTGCTGCTGCACCATATGTTTTGTTAGGAAAGCAAACAAATTAAAATATTATATTTATTTAATTTATTTGTTGATTTCTAATATATATATATATATATATATATATATATATATATATATATATATATATATATATATATATATATATTTATTTATTTATTTATTTATTTATTTATTTATTTATTTATTTATTTACTAGTAGTACGTAATATATATATATTTTCTATATATTATATATTATATTATATATATATGTTCAGTTTGTACGCAATATATATATATATATATATATATATATATATATATATATATATATATATATATATATATTAATTAGTATGTATTATATATATATTATATATTATATATTATATATTATATATTGTATTATATATAAAAAGAACTAATTATTAGATAATATTAAATAACCAATGCAAAATTATTATAAAAATGTACCTAAAATATGAGTGTAAAATGTGCGTATCACCTAATCCACCGGCACCCGCACGAACAGGAGGAAACCCAAGGGGACAAAACGAAGAGTCTGTCAACGAGCGCATCCTCGCACAGCTCACCCGGTAAAACAAAATCATGGACGAAGGGTTCTCGTCCCTAATCCACACGACACGCGCCTTAAATCAGAGTGTGGCAGCAATCGAGACCATCCTGGGCACTCGCGGGGCATCCAGTTCGGGAGCAGGAAACCAAGGTAGACCCGAACTTTTCAATCACCACGTCACTAGAAATCCAGTCTAACCGAGAAATGACAACACGTGGGGCCACGTTCCTAACCAGGAGGCCAAAATATAGAATGTCCAAGGGTGAAAGAATGGGTTAACGCACCGGCTTCGGGGACGAAGCCTCTTGTAAGGGGGGGAGAGTGTAACACCCCGTGTTACGGCCCCTAAAACCAATTAATCATTTAATCATTTACCCAAAAGAAATGACTGAATTCCAATAATTAATTAAGAAAAGGCCCACCATAGTCCATGGGCCCTTATCCCTAAACCCAATCCCCTAGTCCTAGAAGGAATAGAACTAGCCCTAATTAGGGACTCTTAGGTATATAAATAAGGGGGCATAGGAGGCACCTAGAACCCACACCACAATAATCTCTCACCACACCAGAAATTCCAAGAATCCCCCTAGGAGAAATCAAGAAAGAAGGAATCTTAAAGAAAGACCCTTCATAGCCAAGGAAATTAATTAAGGCTAAGAGGTAACCCATGTCTCAACAAAACCTATTTTCCTTGCTATAATTATCTTCTTTGGCCTCCTCTCTATACTTGTGTCTTGATGAATCGTTTATGATGTTGATGATACGTTCTTGATGATTATGAGATGATTTTATGTGTGATCTTGATGATCTTGATGATGATAAGAGGTTCTTGATGATTATGTAATGTTCTTGATGAATCTTGATGTTTTGATGATTAAAAGATGAACTATGATTTTATTGATTTGAATATGATTAGAGCCCTAGGTTAAAATTGGGAATTTCGTATTGTGTTACTCTTGATATAATTGGGTGGGATTTCACATGTTCGGGTGTTGATTATGTTTAGAAGTCATGATAGGATATGTGCTATATGATTATTGCTTTTGATCCGTTAATTGTCTACGTGGTGTCATCAATTGCGTTTAAAAGTGTCTAAGCATGATTTCAGGTTCCACAACGGATCCCGGGACATTTATTTTGATAAAGAGTCAGTGGGGGGTAGGTGGGGGTAGGGGGACCCGCCACCTACCCGCTGCCCGAGAAGGGCGTCGCCGGCAGCGGGCAGCCGGCGAGCAGGCAACTGCCCGCCTGGCACCCGCTGCCCGGAGAATTGTCGCCGGCGGGTGGTCCTCCACCCACCGGCTACCCGCTGGAAATTGTCCAACTCGGGACTCCAGCCTCCCCGTTTGATGTTTCCCCGACCCTCGTGGTGTCCCAACGGACCCCATTTATCGTGCCTAAAGTCTAGTTTGATGTTTCGGGTACCATTCGTAGGATAAGTGAATCTTATATATGTATATATGTCGCATGCTAGTGGAATTGGTATCCCGTTGGCCTAGGTGAAAGAAGTATGAACCCCTTAGGATTATTCCTAGTATGTGGATGACCACGCATAGGTTTCATTATACGTTTTCTCCCCTTCCCAATATGTTAATGTGGGTTGCATGTGCTTGCTAAGTGTTATGTGTGCATGATGCCCCAATTTGGTTGCGATCAGATTGGTTATTTTTGAGCTGCGGTTCAGAAGCTGGCTGCGGTCAGAATTACACTCTTGGGCTGCGGTCCACCGTTTGGTTGCGATCAAACGTTTTACATGAGCTACGGTTCATATTCCTGGCTGCGGTCAGATGATCGCTTTTGGGCTGGTCCACCGTTTGGTTGCGATCAAACGTCTTACATGAGATGCGGTTCATATTCCTGGCTGCGGTCAGATGACTACTCTTGGGCTGCGGTCCACTGTTTGGTTGCGATCAAACATTATGATGAGCTACGGTTCATCGGTCGGTTGCGATCGACCCCTTCGTATTGCGATACGAGGCAATGCGCTGCGGGGCCGTGTCAGAGCTATATGCGCTGACCCTCATGTATGGGCATGCGATTTGTCTTGTGGCGCCACCAAAGTATGCTTGTGTTATGAGATTCGAATCGAATGATGACGTGAATAAGATGAAGTGAATTTGTGACCATAGGATATATGCTAGTATCTTTACATGCTTGGTTATAACTGTTAAATGTGCTTATCTCTATCTGTCGAGTCTATTCTTGGTTTTAAAACTAGTGTCTCTTAAGTATTTTCAACGCGTTGGAGTGGGTTACCAGCATCTCTCGCTGAACAGATATATTTGGCTTTCAGGCACAAATGAATAGACACTGGAGCGCGCTAGAGATTCGGAGCGTAGAGTAGATAGTTTCCCTTTCGGCCTGCGTGTCATGCTTATGTATTGACATTATTGAGGATATTAGTTAATAGCCTGTGCGCCTGAGTTCTCTAGCTCAGGTGTGGCATAGCACCCCGCACTCTTACGTTATGTTTTGGGATTTAAATGAGAATTTACCTTTATTATATTAGTCTCAAAAGTTTCAAAAATCTGGGGTGTTACAGTCTACATAAATGGCAGTCGGTTAAAAGACATCGCGTTCTACCGTACAATCAGTAGAGTAAATGTATCTTCACGAGGAAATGTTCAAAGGGTGTGACCCTACCTATCCTATGCAGGGATCGACCGTTGAACACAGTTGTTTCTGATTTTAAAATCTACCCCGAAAATCAATTTTCATTCATGTGGGGGATTGTTGGAAAAATTAGCTTAAAATGGCATAAAATGGCATATTAAGTGGCAAATCAAAATCCAACTAGAAGAGATCGAAAAGGCTTGATTCAAGCCCGACCTCGAGTGCGCCAGCACCTGCGGGCACGAATGTCATCCGGAAATTTGCTGGCCTTGCGGGCTAAGTTATGCCAAACTTCAGTATCTTTTTCCAACTGATATAGTCACTTGGTTCGGCCGAGTTCGACCGAAACCGAGAGCACCTACTCTCGTGCTACAGAGAGCACGAGAGGTTGTGGTGCACCGAGAGCACGACTCTCGTGCGCGCTGTGGTGCAACCCGAGAGTGCATAAGATTAAACTCATCTGTTACTGGAATTAACACCGTTTTAATTCCAATTTTAAAACTGAGTTTAATCCTACTTAGTGGGTGGCTGTTACAGGTGTTGCACAATTGGTTTTAATACCAATTTAATGGCCATGTTGAATGCTATCACTCAACATCCCTATATAAAGAGAGGTAGAGCAGTAGCTTTTTACATAGTAGAGAAACAAAGGAATTCCAGTAGCTTTATCCTCCCAAAACTCTGCTTCTACTCTCTTCTTTAGCCAATCTGTGTTCCAGCTTTGCTTTGTTTGCCGGGTTCTTTGTTTAGGTGCTTAAACAAAGAATCGTAGCACGTTTTATCCTGGGAAACCTAGGCTACAACGCTCCTAGCACTTGTGGGGGGTAGCAAATAAGGTTTTAAGGAAAAGAACTTTGTGTTCGAACTCGTGCTAAACCTATATCCAAACACTCCAGCTTTTCCTTCCCAGTTTTCTGTTTTCCCATACAATAATAATTTTTCTGTAGAATTATTATTTTGGGATTTTTCAACCATTTTACCCAACATACCATACACCTCAAATAAGTTTCTAAGCATTTGTTAACCCTTTCTGTCTGGCCATCTGACTGAGGGTGGTAGGCTGAGGACATGCTTAGGCTCACGTGCAACTGACTGAATAATTTCTTCCAGAATTTACTCACAAAGACCTTGTCCCTGTCACTCACAATATCATTGGGAAGTCCATGGAGTTTATAAACATGTTCCATGAATACCTCAGCTACCTTCTCATCAGTATAGGGATGAGACAATGCTAAGAAGTGACTGTACTTGGTAAACCTGTCAACTATCACCATGATAACCTCTTTTCCTTGTGATATAGGTAGCCCCTCAATAAAGTCTATTGATATGTTCTGCCAAGCTTGATTTGGAATTTTTAAAGGTTGCAACAACCCAGGGTAAGTTACATTTTCATCTTTGCACTTCTAGCAGACATCACAAGCTTGTATTGCTGCTATCACTTCATTCTTCATCCCCTTCCATTAGAATAGTTGTTTGAGCCTATGGTAGGTTACCTGTTGGCCTCAGTATCCACCTATGGGAGAGTTATGCAACTGCAACAAGAGCCTGCTCCTCAGGTCCTCTTTCTGCCCAATGTACAACCTTCCCTTATATTTGATCAGCCCATCAGTCACAGTAAACAATGATGTTACTTCAGCTGTGATTAGCTGCTCAGTAAGGACCTTGGAGGCTAAATCATCCCCTTCATACCTCTTTATGACTTCCTCTATCCATAATGGCCTCACAGTAGAAATGGCTAAGTATTCAGCTTGGTTAATTACCCTCTTCCTAGACAATGCATCAGCAACACAATTATTCACTCCTTTCTTGTACTGGATAGTATAATTAAGTCCCAATAACTTGGTGAGTCCTTTCTGTTGCATGGGTTATCTTCTACTCTAATAGAAACTTTAAACTCTGGTGATCTGTTTTGATGATGAATGGCCTCCTAATCAAGTAAGATCTCCACTTATCCACTGCATTTATGATAGAGAGGTATTCTTTTTCATAAATGGATCGTCCCAAATGTTTGGCTCCAAACCCCTGGCTAAAATAAGCTATTGGCTTCCCTTCCTGCATTAGTACTGCCCCCATACCCTTATAGCAGGCATCAGCTTCAACTACAAATTCTTTATAAAAGTCAGGCAAGGTCAGAACTGGTGCACTACACAAGGTTTGCTTTAGGGTTTCAAAGGCAGTTTCAGACTCCTCACATCACTGAAATGCATCTTTCTTCAACATGTTAGTGAGTGGCCTACTGAGAATGCCATAGGATCTGATGAATCTTCTATAATAGCCTGTGTCCAGTTCACCTTCCTGAGCTTCTTTTTCCCTTTTACCCTCCATGTTTATGACATCTTTCCCCCACATTGTCTTTTTTTTTTTTCCTGTCATATTCAATAGCCCAAATTTGTGCCAATAAGAGCTTGAATTTATCCTCAGTTTTAAATAGTTTCATTGCCTTCAAAATCATCTCCTCAATTCCCTTAAACTCCTCAACCCTCCTCTTCGCCGCTTCGAACTCACCAATTTCGTAAGTGCACTTTAATTGCAAAGTCTACGAGTGGTTTGAGAAAGAACATTATGGCGGTGGACAGTAGTAGCTTTCCATGACGGGTAGCAGCCAAATTTGAATTGCAAAGTGAATTAGAGGAAGAAATTCCCTAAGATTGTTTGAGAAGCTAAGGATAAAATTCTGCAAAAATAAATTTCTCAAATCATGCAGCGAGGCAAGTCCACAAATATATATTAAAATACTAAGTCTATATATATATATATATATATATATATATATATATATATATATATATATATATATATATATATATATATATATATATATATATATATATATATATATAATATAATTAGGTTCTGGTGCGGTTGGCAGTTTCAGGCGCGGTTGTGCGGTGAGAGGAGAGCCACTGATTTTGTTTAAATCAACATCCATGATTACTAAAATTTAAAAAAAAAAATACACTATGGCAATTTGGTAATTTTGTAACTAGGTCAAATTTAAGGTGCGTGAGTTTTGTGCTTAAGGTGCGTGAGTTTTGTGTTTAAGGTGCATGGGTTTTGTGCTTAAGGTGCGAGTGTTTTGTACTTAATGTGAGTAGTTGTTGAAACTTAAGGTGCGTGAGTTTTGTGTTTAAGGTGCGTGAGTTTTGTGCTTATGGTGCGTCCTATTTCTTCTTTGTGCACCCTTTTCTGTAAGTCACGGGTAATTCAGACCCTCAAGAAGAACAAAACTTTTGAATTGAGAGGTGGTTCAGACCCTCAAGAAGAATAAAACTTTGGAACTGAGGGGTGGTTCAGATCCTCAAGAACAAAACTTAATGTGCGTCATTTTAACACTTAAGGTGCGTTGTTATAACACTTAAGGTGCGTGTTTCTATCACTTAATGTGCATCATTTTTAGCTCCTTTCTTCAATGCACGCGTTTTTTTTTTTTTTGTTTTTTTTTTAATTTTCATTAATTTGAGCCGTCAACCGCACAACCGCACGAGAAGCTTTTACCACACCTGAACCCTTCACTATATATATATATACATATATATATATATATATATATATATATATATATATATATATATATATATATATATAATCCTAATCATATGAGAACCATATCCCAGGTGAGAACCTATGGACAAATTCAAACCATTGATCTAGTAAATCTAACAGTTGAAAATAAACAAAACTTTGTAATATTTATAAAAATGACCCTACTTATTTTAAAAATTTGTAATATTTATGAAAATGACCCATCATATTTTTTACTTGATTTCTCATCCATTAAATCTCAGATTTGAATGATTAGGATTTTATTTGCATAGTTGATCAGGTAATCAGATACGATGGGGATATACATACAAAGCATATGTCGTATACAACTACCCAACCCGACATATTTTAGGTGTTCCCTACCATTGCAAGTTGGGAAACCAACCCTCTTGGGTTTGTATTGTCGATAGCCAAGTTAGTACCTATACGTGTTACGACCAACTTGATGACTTACTAACCAAGAAGGTGAGCAGCACATAAGTCTTGTTGGTGAGATTTCGTGCTCCCCTTCTTCTTCTCCTTTTTTTTTTATGTGCATAAAGGTAAATATATAACTTAAATAACCCAAAGAAGTATGAATACATGGGACATACCCCAGTACCAAAGGAAAGTTTAGTAATGTGGTAGTGTAAATAGGGATGTTAATTGGGCCAGCCTACTCGGTTTCGGGCTAGTCCTATCGGGTTGTCGGGCTAATAGATTTATTAATATTTTATTCTCGGGTTCGGTTTGGCCCTAACCCTAAACTTCGGGTTGTCGAGCTAATCGGGCGGGTTGAACCATCTGAACTAAAATTAGAAACTGAAAGTGAGTACCCATATTTAGAGTAGGGATGACAACGTGGCGGGGCGGGGGCGGGGGCGGAAAGTATACTCCCCATCTCCGTCCTCAACGGGAAATTGAAAATAGTCCCTATCTACGTTCCCGCGGAGAATTTGACGGGGACAAAGAATCCTGTCCTCATCAATTTTTAGTCAAAATATTAGATTAATGTTGTTTTAAATTTTAAAAAACTAAAAACTTAAGTTTAATTTAAATTATAATATATATATATATATATATATATATATATATATATATATATATATAATATATATATATATATATATATATTTATTTATTTATTTATTTATTTATTTTTAATTATAATAATTATTCCATCTATGTTACGTTTCACATCACTTCTTTAATAAAGAATAGTTTTTAATAGTTCGGGTTGTCGGGCTAGCCCGTTTAATTTCGGGCTAGCCCTATCGGGCCACCGAGCTAATCGGTTTCGGGCTCGTCGGGCTAATGTGTTTTATCTGGCTAGCCCGTTCGGGCCATAGCCCTGTCGGTTTCAGTTTTATCGGGTTGGCCCATCAGGTTTGGGCTAAATTGACATCCCTAAGTGTAAAGCAAAAGTACGCATACGATGAAGCCAATATAGTCACTATTAGGACTATATTATCTAATAGAATCTCTATATATTCGTTCCCTGTACTCTCAGACATTATTATTGAATACAACACAATTACATTCTCATCTGATATCAGTTAGCTAGGGTTATTATGAGGGCCAAAATAACGTGAAGCACAAACCAAACTAATTTCTTGTAAAGACACGGCGTCACCTTGCTTCGTAGTAGTAGCCGATGGCATCAAACCAAGATACACCGTATGAGAAGCGGTCCAGTCAATGACGTGACATTGATGATCTGTGTCAAATTTGTAAACGTTTTGGTCACACGGGAGCCAATTGTTTTTGGCGCTATGATGATCCTTGTCAAATTTGTAAATGTTTTGGTCACACGGGAGCCAACTTTTTTCGGCGTTATTCAGGGGCTCCGGGTTTTCAGGCTAATCTGGGCATCTCTGGTGATAATGGTGATTCCAACGGTCCTCATCAGTGGTTCCCTGACACTGGTGCTACAAATCATGCTACGCCTGATTCTTCTTTGATGACTTCTGCGACACGTAATGATGGCCCGGAGACTCTGCGAGTCGGCAGTGGTACATGTTTAGGGGTGTTCAATCGGTTAACCGAACCATTTTAACCGAACCGAATTAACCGAATTTTTTTTTCCTTTAACCGTTAACCGAACCGAAGTTTGCTCTACCGAATTCACCGAACCGAAATTTTTTCGTTTTAAAGCTAAAATTTAAAATTCTAAAAATAACACTTAAAATAATAAATCCAATTAAAATAAAATACATATCATAATAAATTCATAACAAAATATACGAAAACATTAATTATAAACTCCAAGCATCCATAACTTCAAATTAGTATATATATATATATATATATATATATATATATATATATATATATATATATATATATATATATATATATATATATATATATATATATATATATATATATATATATATATATATATATATATAAAATTTTGGTTAACCGACCTTTCGAACCGAATTAACCGCTAACCGAAGTTTTAAACTTCCTTTAACCATTAACCGAACCGAAAAAGTTCGGTTCGAAAACGGTTAACAGAACTTTGTCGGTTCAGTCGGTTAATCGAAAATTATCCGAAGTTTGCACACCCCTATACATGTTTCCCTATTGTTAATGTTGGTTCCGCTTCGTTAGTTACTGATTCTAGATCTTTTAAGTTACATGATATTTTACATGTCTCTGGCCTCTCTTCTTCTCTATTGTTTGTCCAGCGTTTTGCAAAAGACAATAATGTTTTCTTTGAGTTTCACCCCCTTTGTTTCTATGTTAAGGACATTTTGACCTGGAAGGTTCTTTTTAAGGGACATGCGTTTGGGGGTCTCTACACATGGCCTGCGTCCTCCTCAGCTCCTGCTGTGTTTGTTGCTGTGCAATCCTCTTACGTTTGGCACATGTGGTTGGGGCATCCTCATTCTCGAGTCTTACATAAAATGTTAATGTCTTCATCTATTGGTACATTTAATTCTAGTGATCTTCCCAATGTCTGTTCCTCTTGTCAATTGGGAAAATCCTCTCGTTTTCCTTTGACTCGTGTCGAAACTACTAGTACGCATCCTTTGGAATTAATTTATTCAGATATTTGGGGCTCGGCGCCATTACATTCTGCGTCTGGCTATAAATATTTTGTGTTGTTTGTGGATGATTACACTCATTATATATGGTATTATTCCATGCGTGCTAAATCTGATTTGTATGCTATATTTGATAAGTTTCGGTTACTCGTTGAACGTTCTTTTTCTCGCAAGATTATTTTCTTTCAATCTGATTTAGGGGGAGAATATAAAATGCTTGGTCCCACTCTTGCTTCGCTAGGTATTCGCCACAGGCAATCCTGTGCGTATACTCACGAGCAAAATGGTCGAGTGGAACGCAGACATCGTCATGTTGTTGAGACAGGGCTGTCTTTAATGGCTCAAGCATTTGTCCCGTCTCGTTTTAGGGACTATGCTTTTAAAACTGCTGTGTATCTAATTAATAAAATGCATACTCGTGTTCTGTCTGCTGGGTCCCCTCACTTCCGTTTACATCGATCTCCCCCGTCCTACTCTTACTTGCGAGTGTTTGGTTGTTTGTGCTTTCCTGTCCTACGTCCTTATAATCGCAATAAACTCCAGTTTCGTTCATCTCCCTGTGTCTTTCTAGGCTATCCTCAGTCTTATTGTGGCCATCGTTGTTTGGACACTAACACTAACAAGGTTTTTATCTGTCGCCTTGTGCGATTCGATGAGACTATGTTTCCCTTTGTTTCTCCTATTGCCTCGCAGGTCGCTACAGCGCGTTCCGAACCGTGGGCTACTGCACCAATTGTGACGGGCCAAGGAACTGATGTCTCGACCACGGTTATTGATGGCGCTCGGCAGATTCACGAGCCCGTGGCAGCTTCTGGCGGTGATGCCGGCCACGGTCACAAACAGTTCGCATCGAGTGAGCGGACTATCTCGAACCAACAGGTTGAGCAATGCGGCAGGCCGCGCGGACGTCCTCGACGTGCTACTCCACCTCCTCAGTCGCATAGCATGAACACTCGCAGCTCCGGCCCGCATCAACATGTTGCCTTAACCACTATTTCCACTATATTGCATGAGCCTACCTGTTACTCCTAGGCGATCAAGTTTCCTGAGTGGCGTGATGCAATGGACACAGAGTTCAATGCCTTGGTCCATAACCATACGTGGCGACTCGTTCCATCTCAACCACGTATGAATGTTGTTAGTTGCAAGTGGGTTTTCAGAACCAAACGAAAGGCCGATGGTTCAATAGACCGTCATAAAGCAAGGTTAGTAGCCAAGGGTTTTAATCAGGTTGCTGGAGATGACTTTTTTGAGACCTCTAGTCCTGTGGCTAAGCCCACTACAGTTCGTCTTCTCTTACCTTTAGTTGTATCTCGTGTGTGGTCTATTCGCCAGTTGGATACTCACAACGCCTTTTTAAATGGCGAGCTAGCTGAAACTGTTTACATGCGACAGCCACCTGGTTTTGAGGATAAGTCGTTACCTAATCATGTATGTTTACTTAAAAAATCTCTATACGGTCTCAAATAGGCTCCACATGCATGGTTCACAAGGCTACATGATTTTCTTGTCTCTGTGGGCTTCTTGCCTTTTAAGACGGATGTGTCTCTTTTTATCTTTTCTCGTGACAATATTCGTATTTATTTCTTGGTGTATGTTGATGACATTTTAATTATGGGTTCTGACTCACATCGTGCTACTGCTCTTATTGATAAATTTGCACTTGAATTTAAGGTTCGTGATATGGGTGTGCCTTCTTTCTTCGTGGGAATAGAAGTTGTCCCGTTATCTGGCGGTATGCTTTTATCCCAACAACGGTACATGAAGGATATTCTCAAACGTGCTGGCATGGTGGACTGCAAGCCAATAATCACGCTTGTCTCTTCTGCGAAAATCACAGACAACGTGGTCGTTCCCTATGCCGATCCAACACAGTACAGGAGTCATACTGGTGCTCTCCAGTATCTTAAGGTAACCCGTCCGGATCTATCTTATGCTGTTAATCTATTGTGTCAACATATGCATGCTCCCACTACTACAGACTCGGCCTCTCTAAAGAGAGTCCTGCGGTATGTCAAAGGCACCCTGAATCTTGGCCTGCGTATTTCTCGGTCTACATCTATGGATATTCACGCCTATTCTGACTCAAATTGGGCTGGCGATCCGAATGACCGCAAATCTACTAGTGGCTTTGCTGTGTTCTTGGGCAGTAATCTTATATCTTGAGTTTGTCGGAAGCAACGGACTGTGGCACGTTCTTCGACTGAAGCAGAATACAATGGACTCGCTGATGTATTTGCAAAAGTTACATGGCTCGTTTCTCTGTTACATGAAATCGGCATCCCGCCTGCGTCTCCTCCTCGACTATGGTGTGATAATTTGGGAGCTACTTATTTATGTGTCAATCCAGTGTTTCATGTCCGCACGAAGCACATTGAGATTGACTATCATTTTGAAAATAGCCAAAAAGGAGTTAGAAGTGCATTTTATTTTAACCAAGGATCAAGTAGCGGATATCATCACAAAGTCTCCATCATCTCTTCATTGTAACTCTCTCTCCGTGACAAGCTCAATGTTTTGGCTAGCCAACATTGTGCTTGAGGGGAGTATTAGGACTATTATCCATATTAGACTAGGACTATATTATTCGTGTTAGACTAGGATTCTATCTAGCATCTCTATATATTCGATCCCTGTACTCTCAGACATTATTATTGAATACAACACAATTATATTCTCATCTTCACAACCATAACTATGAATGCATAACAAACCAATTAACTCCATGCATGTAATTGTAGAGAAATCTAGCTTCTAGCATTATAAAAGCTAGGCACGTACTAACGTCTTGGGAGAGACTTTTTGATGAGCTTAAAAATAAGTACAATATAAGCATAGCTCAAAAATAAATACAATATAATTAAACATAGCTTAAAAATATGATGAGCATGTATAGTAAAATAAACAAAATAGAATAATGTCCGTAAGCCAGATAACCTTTAAAGTTTAAAATGCATATGGAATGTAATTTATTGGTTGAAAAGATTTAAGGCTAAATTAGAAATGGAGAAGCCAGCATCCACAACAAGATTGTGGCCACTCACATACTTGGACTCATCACTTGCTAGATAAAGAACATCCTCTGCCATCAAATCAACACCTTTAAGGTTTGAATACACATCAAGTTTATCACCTCTGCCAAACCTAAAAAGCTCCTTGTCATCTGTGTAGGAACTACATAAGGGGAAACACAGTTGACTCGGATACCCCCCAAGTCAAGGGCAGTGTTCTTAGTCAGGCCAACAATTGCATGTTTTGAGCACGTATAACTGTATAAGCATGTACATAACCACCTATTACACCAGCAAGACTAGCCATGTTTATTATGCTCCCCCTTTGCACGGGTTTCATAACACGAGCAGCGTGCTTCATTCCCGGAAATGCACCAAGGGTGTTAACATGAAAGACATTAACAAAATCAGTTACATCGCAATCAAGAATGTCCAATACCTTGTCTCCCACGATGCCACCATTGTTGACCATTATATCAAGCCTTCCATGTGTAGAGACTGCTTTGTTCACCACATTCCAGTCTGGTACTAATTAAAGTCCTGTTCTTTAAAGGAGAAAGCCTCTAAACCATTTTACTGGGTAGGATCCTTCTAATGAAGAGAGAAACAGAAATAGTAATACAAGGCTAACTAGAACAATGTAAATAGACAAGCTTTTCAGCCTTAGGCTAATAAAACGTCTTGAAAATTGCTTCTTATCTGATCGGGATATCTTCTGGGGATGGATATTCGCATTCTTGATTTCATATGCTTCATTCCATGATGTCTCAAAGAACGCTACTCTGTCTCTTCTTAGTCTTAGTCTCCGATTTGCTGTGCCTTGAAACGGAAGCACATGGGGCATCAACCCTTGAGATGGTTGCTTTGGCTTTATATCTAGTCCAGGCTTCTTGTTGCTTACTGACAAGACATCTAGAGAGGCGTTTAATGAAGTATCGTCTAGTTTAATAATGTCATCTCTCATTATATCTGCAAACCAGTCCTCTGCATTGCCATCATCCTGAAATTAAACATTCAGGCAAAGCCCACTATTCTGTTCAACAAATTCCAAAACTACTAAGAAACGAGGATACTGGACTCTCAAGGAAAATTTATCAAAGAAACAATCAGAAAAGGAACAATAACAAAAACACTATGGGGTGTTTGGCAAATGGCTGATAGCTGATTGAGTTAGCTGGTATGACAAGCTGATAGTATTAACTGGGTGTAAAAAAGTGTTTAATAAATTAATTGTTTTTTCTTAGCTGATTGTATGTAAAATGGCCTACAAGGGCATGAACATATTGTGCTGATTTATTAACTCGTAAATTACTTTTACAATTTTTACTTATTTAATTATTTATTATTATTGTTGTTATTGTTATTATTATTATTATTATGGATTACAAGGATGAATGAAATAAAAAAGAAAGAAAAACATTATTATTGTTGTTACTAAAACAAAAAGAAAAAGGGGCAAGGCAGATGAACAAGAGATGACAAGGGTAAAATGGTCATTTCATAGTTAAGGTCAATCAGCTAACCAAAAACTCTACTCTTCTTAGCTTTTTAGATTTTGGCTTATTGCCCCAATAAGCTAATGCAATAATCCATTTTACCAAACACTTAACCTATTAACCAGTCAAACCTGCCAAAACTGGCTTATCAGCTATGTTACCAAACAAGGCCTATGTGAACAGTGGGAAAAGAAGAACCTTGTGGTGACTTGAAGAACCACACTGAGAGATCTCATTAACCAAATCACAATCGAATCCGGGGTCAATTTGCTCAACTGAATGAGAATTTAAACTACTGCTACACTCCTTTGAGCAGCTATCTCCAGCATTTAGTCCTCCCAAACCGCCAGTGTATTCTAGTTCAGAAAAGGCGTTGTTGCTAGTATTCACAATGGACTTATTCCTCGAATTTCCCAGGGTGTCATTCAAATGAAATTCATTATTCTTCCGAAGCCGACAGACAACCATGGAATCCTGTGTACAACAAATGAAACGGATATGTTCAACAGACTTAACGAGCATTAACAAATGAAATGAAATTTGTTACCCAAGCTTATACTAGTTTAGCTTCCATCAGAATTGAGAAATGTGTGTGTACTACCTGATATTCTTTTTCACCAATGCAATACTCATGCATTATCCATTGTGTCCTCTGTCCTTTAGGCGCACGACCAACGTGGAACACTAGGGTCCTTTTAGTCCCAATCACCTTTGAACCAGACTTTACATTCCTTTCCTTTCCTGTGGCCTTCCAGTACCCAGATTCAGTTGCCCTCCTACTCTGTGATCCATTCGGGTACTTCCTTCCACAAGGCGAAAAGAAAAACCACTCATTATCTGATTGCACCACTGACTTGCCTGCATTCTCAGGAACATATATAACAAATCAGTGAATGAACCCAGCTGCTAGTTACCCATAACCTTTGGTCTGGCTCTGATACCAAATTGAAACATGTACTCCATCTCAACTAAAAGCCTAAGCTGATAGTTGGATTGCACATTTATGTTTATGTTATATTATATGCTCAACAGTTTGTTGATTGAACATACAAATTTCAAAGTGGTTATCTGCAACTTCATATGAAATAGCACTACTAGCATCCATACAACTTAGATTGTTGATTGAACAAACAACAAATTCAAAGTACAGCACTACTAGCATCCATACAACTTAGATTGTTGATTGAATAACGAACATCCAAATCCAATGTAGATATTTATTTTTTCGAGTTAATACCATCAGGGTCCCCTCCAAATATATGGTTTTGCCATGTTTAATCCTAAACTTTCAAATTACCACCTATGGTCTTTCGACTTTCAAATTGTTACCATTCGTAGTCCAAGTTAACCACCTATAGTCCTTCAACTTTTAAAATTTAACTAGTGTCCTCCTAAAAGGACCATGTGTGTGGTAAAAATTTGATTAATTGAAGAACCTTGTGTGGTTAACTTGAATTACGGATGGTAAAAATTTGAAAGTCGAACAAACATAGATAGTAATTTGAAAGTTTAAAACTAATCATGACAAAATCACTATAATCTAAGGACCCTAGATGGTATTAACTCTTATTTTTTCATGTGAAAACTGAACAGAAACCAGGATGCACATTTTACTAATAATCAGGAAAACAGAACCACTGGAACTATGGAAGCAAAATAGATTTATTTCATTATTCTTATTCCAATTAGAGTTCTATTTCATCATTTCATTATCCATGAACATATTCCATAACTGCAATACGAAACTGAAATTAGGAAAGGGAAAAGACAACCTGGCAAGTCCCAAGGCTCATGCCGCCAAATCTCGACCTCAGGGATGACTTCCACGCGCTCATCCAACGCTTCCACTTTCTTCTTGAGGTAATACGATATCAACTCCTCGTCCGTCGGCGAAAACCGGAACCCCGGAAACATCGACGACGCCGTCGCTAAAGATATTTCTATTTTGCCGTTAGTTTCGTCGCTATTGTTATTGTTATTATTATTATTTCTTCCTGATATTCTCTCCATGCTATTATCTTCTTCGTTTTGTCTTGACAAAGATATATCTCCTCCATCCGCCATGTTTCCCTTCCCTTCACCCTAGTCAGAACCAGTGTCCGGCAGCCTTCTCTCTCTCTTTTTCTTCTGCTTTTCTGCTTTTCTTCTCTCTCTATATATATAGATATATAGATACATTGGTTGTTGAAGAAAAAGCAGGGTTGAGTTTTCTTTTTTGGTGCTGATGTATTCTCTTTACTTTCGGCTGCTTTGGGAAGAGGAGGAGATGAGAATCGACAGCGGTGCCGATGAAGCCGCACGGAGGACGCTTTTGTGGGCCACGTGAGAGTGACGTGGGATGAGAGACTACGTGCCTGGTAGTGGAGTTGCATGCAAGTGGGGCCCTCTATTTTTAAAAAGAGTTCCATTACTTCGTGACATGACAAATAAAGATTGGCTATTTTCATCATCTGAATCCTAAGGGATATGCCTACATTAAAAACTTGTAAAGAAAGAGTAAAAATTGAGAGTAAGAAATGAGAGTGTATCTAGTATTTTCTTTTTAAAAGTATATATATATATATATATATATATATATATATATATATATATATATATATATTGAATCCGGTGCATCTCCTCTTGCCAGGTGAGCTCGTGAGCCTAGATCCTGATCTTTTATTTTTTCATTTCAACGCGTGAGATTGCTTTGCATTTTTAAGGCTGTGAGCTGATTTATTTACTAGGCAGGGGCGTTCTGCCGTTCTAGTCTTTTGGCATTATATTTATTATATTACCTTATTTATTTCTTGCTTTTTATTGGAAGGTACAAAGTCTTTTTTATTCTCAATTCTTTTTTTCCGATCGCAGATTTGTGAAATATCTTTCACTCCTCCGTCTCCACAGAGTTCAATCTTCCGACTCGATGGTGAAATATCTTTCACTCCTCCGTCTCAATTCTTTTTTTCCGGGGGCGTGATAATCTCAATGGCTAGCTCTTTCTTCATGCATTCAAAGCGACAAAAGAGAAATTCTTCCGGATGTCAACAAGGTATTCCGATTTCATGTTTTCTTTTTGTTTTCTATTGGGTTTCATTGTGTATTTGTTTTCGTGATTTTTCCGGCATGGTGGGAGCTATGGGTAGTGGCGGTGATTTTTTTTTTTTTTGAAAGGAAGGTGATTTTTTTTTGTTCGTTTATGTTTTTTTTTTTCTTTTTCTTTTGGGGGGTTTAGGGTCCCGCACTGTTGGGTGTATTTTTTTTTTTTTTTTTGGATGTTAGACTTGGTAATTTGTACCAATTTGGGGGGTTTTGGTCTAGCAGTGCTAGGTGACCATTGTTGGATGGTTGGGGTTCCGGCCGGTGAGAGTATGTTCTCGATGGTGCTTGTTGTAGGATGGTGGGTGACTGTTGTAGGATGGTAATGAGTAGGTTCCCTTGGTTGCTTTGCTTCATCTATCAAGTTTTAGGAAAAATGAGGGAAAAAGTTTGTTCTTATTCATTTATACTTGTTTGATACCCTTATTCCAATTTATCTTCAGGGGTTTTGTTTTCAGTTTTTGGACTTGATGCAAGTAGATCTGGAGTTTCATAACTTTAGTCGAAATATTTGTGATTGGTTGCTGAAGAATTGTAGGAAGATTTTAGCTTTATGAAGTGAGTTTCTTGAAAAACAAGAGTCATGCTGTGTTTAAGATATATGATCTCCGTTATTTTGCTATATATGGTCTGTGCTTCGGATGGATTTGAGTGGGATTTTCACCCTCTGCTGGCAATGGATTTGAGTAGGATTTTCACATCCACACCCAATCCCCACCCACCACCCTTGAAAAAACCTTACTTGTGCGTATTGGGTGAGAGTGGGTGCCTGCAGATTGGTTTTTAATTGTCATCCCTCCATCATAATTATACTCCACTTTGATGTGGAAAATTGAAATTATTTGTGATGCTAAATGTTTTTGCAAACCCCTATTAATGTTTGCTCTTGCAATCTTCTCATTGGCAATGGAATATTGTTAACTTATTTTGATGCATGTTGGTCTTTGCTAATGTCTATAATCATATTTATTTCTTTTGTAGCCTTTGCCTAGCTTATATTCCCACGATCACAAATTATACTCAACTATGGACGTGGGTTCCTAATGTTGTTGTTGCTCACGAAAAGGAAGGGATTGAAGCTGTTCATCTGGCATCTAGAATTTTAAAGAGCCTTATTTGCTGCTAATCTACATTAAATGTGTTATTCCCTATATCCTATATAATTGATATTGCTATTTTTATTCCATGAGCCTTAGATGATTGTATCTTGATTTGTTTCATTTTGTTTTCATTTCCTAAAGTTTTTATTAGTAAATGGCTATGCCAGGTCAATGATCAATTTATGTTTTGTTGGGACTACATTTTCTCTTTTTCGTTTTGTATTTTGGGTGTGTGCAAACCACATTGTAGTTTGTGTGCATCACATTTCTGGTATGTGGGAATCTGCTGCGCGATATACACTGTCACATTTTGCTATGTGCATGATAATAATGACGTCTGTGCAATAATAGAATTTCAGCATAACGCATGCGCCTTATACCTCGAATGCACACTGTCACCAGCATTACGCACACACTGCCACCCGTGTGCGCACAGGCCATAGATTGTGAAATAAAACCTAATTAGCAAATATCTACGTGTTCATTCCTACGCATCCACCTACTTCATTAAGCACACACCAGTTTAATGTGCATGCCTTTATTATCGTTTTATTTTAAAATGCAATCTTACAGCGGTGTGTGCATTTTTATAGTATGGTGTGTGCGTTAGTTCTTGTTGGTTTTTTTTTTTTTAATGTATATAAACCATGATATTTTTTTTAATGTTATTGCATGTAGAATATAAAAGCGCATGACCTTTGCATTTCTTCATATGCTTTTGTTTTTTGTATTTGGTGTGTGCATTGGAGTGTTATGACGTGTACAATAGACCACATGATGCAAAGTTTCATTGCCAAAAATTTGCACACGCCATACCATAAAAATGCACACACCAGTGTAAAAACAAAACTAAAAAAACGACATGATGCTAAGTTCATTTTCCAAAAATTTGCAAACGCCAAATCATACAAATGCACACACCACTAAAAAAAAACTATTAATTTTTACAATATATTCCTTGTAAAACAAGTCAACCACAAGAAATCACGCACAAGAAAAGACCTGTGCATATAGTGGTTGCATATTATAAGGATTGTGGTTGTGATTTTTTTTTTTCACAATCTTTCACAGGCGAAATACACTCATTGTTATCTATGCATCCTCCCGTCAACATATCGGTTTCACAAACAGACCTGTATGCAACCACCTGAACACGCACACGCTACACACATAACAGATATTCTAGTTCGTCCACCAACCCCCTCCCCCCTCCCACCATCCCAGCGGAAAAAAACCCCAATATTCAGCGTATGCACAGACGATGGCACGTAAATGCACTTACCCGTTCGTTTTCTCATCAAGCCTTGTTCACGCCAAGTTCACCTCATCAACCTTTGTAGTAATTCAAAGTATTAATTTTCATCCATAAACTCCTTAATTTAATGCTACAGATTCCAATAATATTATGTCCATAAATAAATTAGAATTACAATTACTAATATATCCTTTACATTAGAAAATGTCATTAATTACTACCCTAATCTCTTATAATCTCAACCATTGATGGAAATTGAATCAATGGATATTAGGAGGCCTAATGGTCTCATCTATTAGAGGGGGTGCACCGAATTCGAAGCCTATATATATATATATATATATATATATACTAATTTTTTATGCGCTTTATGTGAATGGGATAATGCCCAATAATTATTTTTAAATAAATATTTCAAAGTATATTAATACAATATTATATAGGCGATGTCCATGCATAGGTAATAAATGTTGAATTTGTTTATTTAAATCGGTAATTTAAAGTATATAAATGCAAGATAACATATGAGAGAGTGATTATAATTGTCACTAAAATAAATGTTTACAACTTTGTAATAACGCTAGTCTAAATACTTAAGCTCTGTTTGGCAAAGCTTATTTAGACTCTGTTTGGCAACGCTAAGCTAGGAGCTTATAGCTTATTTTAAGCTACTAATAAGTTATAAACTCTGTTTGGTAATGTTTCCAAAATAAGCTTCTAGCTTAAAATAAGAGCTTATTTTGGAACGTTACTTTAGATAGCGTTTCAAAATAAGCTACTAGCTTCCTAATTTTTTTCCCATCTTTACCCTTATT
This sequence comes from Ipomoea nil, assembly GCF_001879475.1. Lineage (NCBI taxonomy): Eukaryota > Viridiplantae > Streptophyta > Magnoliopsida > Solanales > Convolvulaceae > Ipomoea > Ipomoea nil. Next base: position 7,934,170 of record NW_017619273.1, on the reverse strand, counting down.
ATTTTAAAGTAATAACATATTTTAACCTTATGAATTAAAACCCTTTCTCTTCCCCTATCCCAACTTTCACGTCAATCCCTTCATCTTTAGCTTATTATTATTATTATTATTATTATTATTATTATTATTATTATTAATGTTATTTTTAAATTAGCAATATGGCTTCAACCAATGACAATATTGCTACTTCCTTATGGGATGCTAGATCATGATCATGCTAATAGTTTTATTTTAAAAAATGTTTACTTTTTTTTGGAAGACGAACTGTTAAATTTTAATATGTAAACAAACTAATTTAAATTTTATGAAGATGTCCTTTTCAGTCTTTTTACATTTATCAGCTTATCAAAAAGCTAATTTTACCAAACACTTTCAATCATAACAGCTAGCTTAACAACTCTTCAATTTTCAGCTCCGAACTTATAGCTTTTCAGCTTTCAGCTATCAGCTCCTAGCTTATAGCTTTTCAGCTAGGTTTGCCAAACAGAGCCTTAGGAGCTTATAGCTTATTTTAAGCTACTAATAAGCTATAAGCTCTGTTTGGTAATGTTCCGAAATTAAACTCCTAACTTCCTAACTTTTTTTCCATCTTTATCCTTATTATTTTAAAGAAATGACATAATTTACCCTTCCCAATTAAAACTCTTTTCTCTTCTCCTTTATCCGCAACTTTCACCGTAATTATTATTATTATTACTAGTAATTCACCCGCGCGATGCACGGAAAAAAATTATGTTATTATAAATATATATAAAAAATAGAAAAACTAAAATATTTTAAATTATTCAATATAATAATATTTTTGAGCTTCCATTGGTCTATAATAATATTTTTGAGCTTTCATTGGTCAAGTATTTATTATTTTTATAGAATAAAAAATTACAATTAAAATTATAATTATAATTATAATTATAATTTTGTATGGTTAATATAATCTCTAATTATGTGCATATTCAAATAAACTTATAGAGATAATTTACATAATTACATTGATCTATATTATAATTTTCACAATACAAATAATAACTAAGATAATTACATTTGGAAAGCAAATTTCAAATTTTGTATGTGTAAATTTAAACTCTAATGGAACACATTTTTTATATGATTATATAATATATAGCTATTTTATTTTTCAAAAGTATATTTTTTTATATGATTATATAATATATAGCTATTTTATTTTTTAAATGTTGTGTTTTTTTTTAATAATAAAGGATGTTGTGGCATTAATTGTAACATTAATTATTTCCCAAATCATATAACTTTATTATATAATAAAGGATTATTATTATTATTATTATTATTATGAGATTTGCAATAATATTGCTACTTCATTATGAGATGCTAGATCATAATTATGCTAATAATTTTATTTCAAAATGTTAATTTTTTTTAAAGACAAAATGTTAAATTTTAATATGTAAACAAACTAATTTAAATTTTAGGAAGATGTCCTTTTTAGTCTTTTTACATTTATTAGCTTATCAAAAAAGCTAATTTTACCAAACACTTTCAATCATAACAGCTAGCTTAATAGCTCTTCAGTTTTCAGCTCCTAACTTATAGCTTTTCAGCTTTCAGCTCCTAGCTTATAGCTTTTCAGCTAGGTTTGCCAAACAGAGCCTTAGTTTAAAAGTGATAATTTAAATAAATACTACTTTTGATTTAAATTTCTCTAATTCTTCTTAATTCTCTTTTAGCATTATCATTATCACCATCTTCAGTACATGTACTCTTTTTTTGTTTTTGTTGTTTTTTTTTATTGGTAGTGTGTCATGTGCAATTGGGTTATTAGTGGTAGTATAGAGAGATATATCATGCAATGAGATTATAGTATATGAAGCTTTAGATTTGCCTTGGGCTGTGTATATGACTGTGATCTTGGTTGTACTATGAACTCTTTATCTTACAAACACCTGTTGATATTTGGTAGTGTAGTTTTCCATACATGTTTCATGTGTTGTGAGATGTGTATCGTAGGTTATCATGTGAAAGCATTGAACAAAATATTAATATTTATTATATTTGTATAAAATACTTGGTGTATATATATATATATATATATATATATATATATATATATATATATATATAACATATTTTGTATTATAAATTTGATATTTAATTACAAGATAATGTAAAGAGAAGACAATGGACAATGTAGTGAATATAATAAATTAATAAATTTGAAGGTAATGAATCTTTGAATTATAGAAAATAAAGATAATATAACTAATGAAATTATATCTCTTTTTAAATTTTTTATAATCAATAATTTTTTTTTTTAAATAAAGGCATTATAGACATTTAATTCTAAATTAATTAAATGCATATGTATTATTTTTTGTTGTA
>NW_017619273.1:7854315-7929315 GCF_001879475.1 Ipomoea nil | reverse complement strand
CACACGACTCATACACATTAAGCACAAAACTCACGCACATTAAGCATAAAACTCATGCACTTTAAAGTTTCAACAACTCACATTAAGTACACACTCACGCACATTAAGCACAAAATTCACGCACCTTAAGCACAATACTCACACACCTTAGGTACAGAACTCACGCACATTATCATTACACACTCACGCACATTAAGTACAAATCTCAGGCACATTAATCAATCGCACAATCACACGGGAAGTATATATATATATATATATATATATATATATATATATATATATATATATATATATATATATATATATATATATATTAATAAGAGCCAATGAAATTAGGTTGGGTAGAAGAAAATGTCTGTCAAATTATTAAATGAAATGTATGGTTCAGATTATTCAGATTTTAATTTTTCATATTTCCAAATGTATCCTTAATTATTAACTTACTCATTGTTTTCAATAAAAAAAAAGGTCTTAGGTACAAACTCCATCCTAATCAAATTTGGCATAATTAAGTTTCTCACTCAATTTTACTTTTATTAAATTAAAAATATATATTAGTATCTCCAAAAAAAATGATACATATGCATTTCTTTAATTTAGAATTTAGAATTATGTGTCTACAATGTATTTATATTTTTTAAAATATTATTCATTATCAATAAATTAAATAAGAGAAATCATTTCATTAGTTATATTGTCTTTATTTTTTCTTCAATGCAAAGATTTTTTTACATTCAAATTCACAATTGATATTCATTAGATTATCCATTAGAGTTAATTCCATTTTTGGTATTAGATTTATATGTGACAGTCCACTTTTAGTCATTTTTTATCAGAACACCCTCTTTTGGTCCTAGTATTTTATGAATTTGATTTGTAACTAGATTGTTTCAAAAATTCATAAATTGGTCAAATATTTCTTTTTGTACAGTTTTTTCTTGTTCTGTTACTAGAAAGGACTTGTATTGGAACCTTTTATTTGATTTAGATTTGAAGTCACAGATAAGTGAGATGGCATTATTACTGTGAAGTTTAATCTCCCTTACCAAAAAGTTTAACAAATTTTTTTGCCAATAATACCTTTCAACAGAAGAAGCTAACAAGTGAATTGAAATCAAAACAAATCGAAAGCAGTAGAAAAAGTACACACACACACACACACACACACACACACACACACACACACACACACACACACACACACACACACACACACACACACATATATATATATATATATATATATATATATATATATGTATATATACATACATATATATGTATATATATATATATATGTGTGTGTATATACATACATATATATATATATATATATATATATATATATATATATATATATATGAGCCTCAGCTCAGTTTCCCACTGTCATCTATGAGCTGTTTTTTATTTATTTATTTATTATTATCCTAAGTTTCATATGCTATACAAGGAAAGATGGAAGACTGACAAGAGATACTACATTGATATCTCAACAAAAGAAGCTAACAAGTGATTTGATTTTACTGAATTACTATTATTATTTGATTTTTTGTTTTAATCAAACGCTCCCTCACAGAATTTTGTTTACCTTTCATTGAATTATCAATTCCCAATTAGCTAGGTTGATAACAAGCAGAAGTATTTTTTTTTCAGAGCAACTAGATAGGATAGCTAGCTAGCTAGCTGTCACTTCTTTCCATTTTAATGATATGATCTGCCTTTTGCATGCTAGCTTCCTTGTTTCATATACAAGTTAGAAAAGATGTGTATAGAAAATTCGATTCTGATACAAATCTTTTCATTATATTCCTATCTAATCTTTTTTAATTAGCCCAATGCAAAGATTGATGATTTTGGGGTATATGTCATACCCATTGAACATTGTTGCCAATATCGGATAGAAAAAGGTATTTGTGAGGTTAGCATATATCGATTTATAGAAATAAGAAGTGACCTTAGCAAAAGAAAAACTACCAATGAGGTTAATATTTTAATAATTAAATTTATATTTTATGATAATTTTAAATTAATATTTAAAACTTTTTATTAATATTTAAAATATTTTACAGATGGTCAAATATAAAAGTTAGAGAAGTGAAATTAGTTAATTTTGTTATAGTTTCTCTACTTAACTAGTTGTTGGTAGTATTATATACCCAGTATGCTCTGATACCAATTGTCAGGTCTAAATATTTAGGAATTAAACATGTGACATGCTCTGATACCAATTTTCATGATGAAGTGATAAACTGCTCTGACACTAATTGTCCAGTTATGTTTTTCCGTAGCATAGCTAGAAAAGTTGTTTCTATGTCTGACTGTAAGGAATGATTTACTATTCCATTGAATCTTGTTGTAAACATTTCACTTTGTGGTCTAATGAATTATCTCGTTTCCTTTAAAAAAAAAAAAAAAAAAAAAAAACTAAAAATGAACAAAAAAAAAAAAAAAAAAAGATGTCAGTTAGCAGTTGCAACAGCCATCTTAATATATTCAGACCAAAAATCAATGCTCAAACAAAAAACCCATTGCATTAACATTCTTTTGACTTGATTCATGGCGAAGGAGGAGGGTGGAAGTTCGTCTGCCACTAGAGGAGATCTTGATACGAAGCTGTGAGAACAAATCAATCTACTCCGAGAGAAGCTCTCAAAGTTAATCAGTTAATCATTGACAGATTTGGTGTTGAAGATGTCAAGTCAAGAGAAGTCAAGGGGAAGATATTGACTCCGTTGCTAATAATTGCCTTGAAATTGCTCAAAGAAATACTCAAATGATGGGTGATATATTGCGTAATCTAGAGATTATTGCTACTTCGAAAAGAGCAACAGGTGAGGTCGCTGCTGCTGTGGGTGAGGTGCGGACACTAAAGGGAATGAGGCCGAGGAGACCTCCAAATAGAGTTGTTTTCACATTGACTTCTCAAAATTCATGGACCAGTTTTGTTAAATTCTCAACGTTTGATTTGTCTGATTTGGTATTTTATACTCTAGAGCATTTTGTTCTTAAATTGTAGTCCCTTGCTAGCCAGAAGAATACCAAAAAAAAAAAAAAAAAAACTATGCATACATACATGGCTTTCCTGATAATAAGTAAGAGCCAATTAATATATATCAAGAATAATTTGGTCATTTGCAAGTTACTCTGCTTTGATGATGTCAATCGATTTTTCAATTTGGTTGCCATTTTTTGGATCAGATCGACCTTCTCAAGCCCATTATCCTTAATTTCATATTTAAGCAAAATTTGTGGAAACATATATAATGACAATGACAAGATGATTTCGGGGTATATGCCGTAACCATTGAACATTGTTGCCAATATATGTGTCAGACTAGCATCGATGAACTACAATTCCAGAATCGATGAACTATAATTCCATAATCTATGAACTAAAATTTCATAATCTATGAACTAAAATTCTATAATGAATGAACAACATAATGCTGTTGCTGAGAATCGAACCTGAATTTTTTTTTAAGGGGAGACACGTGTTTTTAATAAAACGACGTCGTTTTTGCATCCGTATGCACCATGCATGGTGCATACGGATGCACAGCATAATTTGCCCATTAATACCTTCTTTTTTCTTCAATCAGATCTTGACTCCAATTAGAGATCTTGTAGCAATCTTCAAATTATTTCCTTAGGAGTCGTCCTCAGCAAAATTGATCATTTTCCATATTTGGAACAGAGGTCATCCTCTTTCTAAAATTGGAAGTCGACATTTCCCTTTTTGAAAAATAGATGTCATCTTCATCCTCATCATCTTTCCATTTTTGGCAATCAACCTCTCCTATTTTAATTGAATTAGGTAAGCCTCTTTGGTGTCATCCTCTTCTATAGATTAATTGCTACGTCGGCTTGATCATCCTCTTGAAGATCTTCCCCATCTTGGTTAAATTTAATTAGCATCTTCTAATTAATTTGGGTCAGCCTCCTACCTTCCATTTGGTTAATTTTTTTTTTAGCATCTTCTCAATTAATTTGGGTCAGCCTCCTACCTTCCACTAGGTTAGCCTCTTCTCAATTAATTTGGGTCAGCCTCATACCTTCCACTAGGTCGGCCTCTTCTCAATTAATTTGGGTCAGCCTCTTACCTTCCACTAAGTCAGCCTCTTCTCAATTAATTTGGATCAGCCTCCTATCTTCCACTAGGTCAGCCACGCCTCTTCTCAATTAATTTGGATCAGCCTCCTATCTTCCACTAGGTAAGCCACGCCTTGGCCTAAAAATAAAATGTTGTGGCTAGGATTAAAACATGAGACGTTGAACGATATCTTGTGTATCTTTGACCATTGCTTCATATTAACCTATCGATTAATAATCCTCTGAAATACATAACCCAATACTAGAGTTTTAAGAATTATCCTGGTTTCGAACCAAAGGAACCCGTGACCTTTGGCTTAAAAAGGTATCACGTTGCTTGATCATTCCTCCACTTCTTCCTTTGTTGTTAAGTGGAAGCATATGATTTACAAGTAGGGATTGTTTTCAAACACTTGTAATTAATCCTTCATAAACTATGAATGTTGGCTGTCTTTGACTTATAGAATTTAATCATCTAGACTCAAAATAAAATTCAGGGGGGGGAGGGGGCGGGGGGGGGGGGGGGGGGGGTGTTTCTAAAATTACATATTTGGCTCATCAAAATAATTACACTTTATTCCTAACAATTTCCTATTTTTTATGATGCCAAAACCTATACCCGAACATTTTGGCTTAGTCTAACCAAATTTTGATTTTTCATTTTTCTCATTTTATTTTGACTAGCCAATTGACGAGTTTAACATAATTTTGACCTATACGCTTATTTTTATTTTAGACACGCTTGAATGTTGCAATTTTGAGGATTGATTTTATTTTCTAATATCCTTCTCATTTTTCATTTTTCTCCCTCAAATTGCATTATACAAAAACAAATGTGTCTAATATTAAACATAATAAAAATCAATTGAAAATAACATTAAACAAGCCAAGTCATAATTCATTCGTACATACATCCCAAAAAGTACGAATAAAGTAACATCATAATCCAATCATGCTATTAATCATTGCTCTTAGCATTAAGAAATTATCTCTGCAGCTTTCATGATAAAACACTTCCTTCACCGTCCTTGTAGGTAGCATGCAAGAGCTCTTCGTAGATCACCAGTGGGAAACACACTCTAGTGTACCAAATTGCACACTCCTTCAAGCTACGCCCTTCTATGAATGTGGTGTTTTCCGGTACAAGGTATTTGAGCATCACAACCACCTTGTCTTCTTCTACACATGGGTTTACATGTAGAGTCAATAACAAACCTAAAGGTTGGTGTCATCTCTTCCCCCTACATCACTGCCCCCCTATTGGAATTGCCTCCAAACTGCCCAAAATGAGAGGGTGGTGGTAGTCTATTTTCCCCCTTTTTTGGCAGCTTCAAAAAGAGCCTAAAAATATTCTTGTCAGCCCTTTGTTATATCAGTATCTCTTGAAGTAGGGAGGAGTCATCCTCTCTTTGGGTTTTCATTTCACGCACATCATCAAGAATCTCCCACATGGCTTCAACCATTGAGTTGTTGGTGGCTTGAAGAATAGCTATTTCTTCCCTTAGACTCCTCTCCTCATTGTAGTGATTTTGATCCCATCTGTTCACCATGTTCCTCAACCTCTCAATTTGTCCCATCACATGCTTGATCATTTTCTCATAAGCTCTATATTGACCCGTAGTTGAGTTACGGTTTGCTTGCAAGGCATTTTCAATTGTGCATTTAGAGGGCGAAAAAATCTTTGCTGCCTGGTGGTTTAGGACATTGGTTCCAGAAATAACCTGGCTCTCCGCAATTGAAACATACCCTTGGTCCTTCACGACCTCCTCCACAACCTCTTCCAAAACTACCATGTCCTCGATAGCGACCACCTCCACCTCCTCGACTATTATACCCTTTGTTGGTATACTTACCTTGCGATACAAATACACTTCCTTCACCATTATTTCCTTGTGATACAAAAACACTCTTTTTAGGAAATTCATTATTATTAGTACTTACTGTCGCGATCTGTATCTGAAAGAACACTTGGTCCAACGACCCTAACTCCTTTCCCAACAATTGTGACCTAAGAACTTCATATTGCATGTCATATCGTAGTTGTGCATCATTTAGTTACAAGTTTAGGTTACAAAAAGTACTTCACCGTACTCCAAGCATTTTGATCATCTTTTAAGAGAAGATTGAAGCCTTAAAAGTTAAAGTTTACGGTTCATCTTGAGTTCTATTGCTAGGATGAAGACTTCTTGTCCTTCAAAGGTGCGTTCCTCTGCCCCACCACTTGCGTGACACTAGAGAATACTGTACTCCATTCATGCCGAATGCATTCTGGAACCATGCCATGACAACAACTACACGGTGTCCAAGCATCTCCTGGAGCATTTGTCTGAACCCAGCTAACAAATGATTATAAGACACAAAAGAGGAAATAGAGTGTTGAGAACGACATTTACCTTTATGAAGGGCAATGGGAAGATCCAGATCATTTGACAAAGACTTTGGTAAGGAGGAAGTACTCACTTGTGGTACTGGTGGCGCAACCTCATCTCTCGGTTACCGAACATAAACCTTTGTAACAGGTGGCCTAGAAATAGACCCGACCGGTATGGTAATAGTATATGTAAGGAAGTCACCATTTGGAGTAGAGCCACACCCAAATGACCAAATAACACCCCCAAAGAAAACCATGTTTTCAAAGAAAGTAACATCAACTGACACTAAATACCGCCCCGAGTCAGGTGAATACCACCGATAACCGTTTTGAGTATGTGAGTACCCAAAGAATATACGCTTAAGTGATTTTGGATCAAGTTTCTCGCGTTGAATACGAACATCTTGGACAAAACAAGTACACCCAAATAGTTTCGGAGGGAGATGGAAAAGGATTCCGATGGATACACGAAAGAATAAGGAATTTGAGCTTAAAGGACAAACGAAGGCATCCTATTGATAAGAAAACATGCATTGCGAACAACATCAGACCAAAAAACCTTAGACACTTTCATTTGAAACAAAATAGCCTGAGCTGCCTCTAACAAAAGACGATTTTTTCTTTCTGCCACTCTATTCTACTAAGGGGTATACCCACACAAGGACTGATGAAGTATCACATTTTGGCTCATATAAGTGGAAAAAGGTTTAGAGAAATACTCTTGTGCATTGTCACTCCACACACACTTAATAGCTTTATTAAACTTCTTTGTATCTCAACACAAAAATTATAAATGATAGTAAACAACTCATCTCTAAATTTCATAAGATATAACCACATACACCAATAGAAATTGTCCACAAATGTTATGAAATATCTAAACATGTTCTTCCCTGTGACACAACAAGGACCCCATACATCAGAATGAACAAGTTCAAATATAGACCTTACCTTGTTATTGACACGGGGAGGGTAGGAAACCCGACGATGCTTAGTAAACTCACAAGACTCACACTGCAAAGCAAACAACGACTCTAAACTAGGAAAGAGCTTCTTTTGGGTTGACAATGGTGGATGATCATACCGACAGTGTAACTGGAAAGGAAAGATATCACTCAACATAGCCTTGGACGGAGATATAGACTGCTCTAACGTGTACAGACCTCTGAGTTCTTTCCCCTTACCAATAATCTTCCTCGTCAAAAGATCCTAAAATAGACAATAACCCGAGAAAAAAAGAGACAACAATTCAAAGTCCGTGTGATTTGACTAATAGAGAGCAAATTAAAGGAAACTTTGGAAGGTATAATGTAGATGATAGGGGTAATGATGAGGTTGCAACAACACTACCCCTACCCAAAACCGAAACAATCAACCCATTTACTAGGGTAATTGTAACCCCGGGGTTGGAGGGAGAATATGTGGAGAAAACATTAGAATTACTTGCCATATTGTCACTAGCCCATGAGTTAATGACCCACTGTGTAGACGAAGAAGACACACATGCAACAGGATTACTTGTTTGGACAAAGGTTGTAGGAGAAGATAGTTGATTGGACAGAAACTGGACCGAGACTGCACGGTAGAGGATACCTTCAGTTGATTGAACGCTACTAACTCTTCATCTGTCATAACAACCATATGTCCGTCAGACCTAGAAGTTGTGTTAGCAAATCTTTGTTGCCTGGGTGGTTTAAGACATTGGTTCCAGAAATGACCTGGTTCTCCGCAGTTGAAACATATCCTTGGTCATACACGACCTCTTCCAAAACCACCACGTCCTCGATAGGGACCAACTCCACCTCCTCGATTATTATACCCTTCGTTGGTATAATTTCCTTGCAATACAAATGCACTTTCTTCACCATTGTTTTCCTGCGATACAAAAACAATCTTTTGAGAAGTTCATTATTGTCAGTACTTATTACCGCATTCTGTATATGAGAGAACACTTGGTCCAACGACCCTAACTCCTTGTTTCCCAGCAATTGTGACCTAAGAATCCCATATTCTTTGTCAAGCCTGAAAATCTAGCTAAAGACAATTAATTGATCACGTTGTGCTTTCGTTTTCTGCACATCAATTGTAATAGGCATTGCAGTACATAAAGCTTCACTTAAACTTTTGAAATCATAATAGTAGTCTCGATGATCTCAGCCTTTCTGATTAGGTCAATAGACATCTTGAGACAACTGGTACAATTTTCTCAAATTACTTGACCCACTAAACCATTTAGACACTAACTCCCATACATCTTTCACCGTAGTACAATGTTGCATTGATAAGATTACTTTCCTACAATCCTACCAATACAATTAATTACCCGTGATAACAGAGCTTTATCGTCTCCTTCCCATTCATTTTTAGTTGTTTATATGAAGGACAATCTTGATCTTAATGATCGTCTTTACCCATTTCATCTAAATTAATTTTAATCAAGAATTTTCATTCAGCAAAATTATACCCATCAGCCAATATCACATCAATTAATTTGGACAGCGTAGATACAACAGTAATATTCCAATTACTTCCCTCTGTCATTTTCAACCAAGGAAGAAAAACAAACACACTCTCACAAGTTCTCAAGCGCAAAACATCAACAACCAAAACTCCACAAAACATACCTTGGCGAAACCTACTCAAGGAGGCGAGTTGACCACTGTGAATTTCGGCCGAGATGTCGCCGGAAACTACCACACGCGCCGACGCGTGGCGTCAAAGCAACGATGAAGTGATAGCGCGTGGTGGTTTCGATGGCGACCCAATTCCTGCTACAACTTCACTGCTATTCCGAGCACGACCCACTATCTCACTCTCGCTAACTCTGATACCATATTAATATTTGAGGGAAAACACACACTATGTATATCTGATTTTTTTTTTTGAAAACATGTATATCATTAAGTCTAAGATTGTACAATATATATAGGTACAAGAAAAGTTTGATGGACTAACCCAATAAAATTTCTAACAAAACTTAAGACTAACCCCAAATTATCATAACAATGTTGAAGTTTAATCATTTTGAATATAATTTTAAATATCTCAATTCTCAAATAAACTATTATAATATTTACAAAATTATCAACATAACTTTCTACTTTCAAGCCGTTAATCATTTTAGATCCGCAACCATCATTAGGCCAAAAGCATTTTCTCACTGAGATATTTACTTACAAAACATGCCAGCGGCGGTAATATCGACATTCAACATTCACTTCAAACCATCACGCTCAAATTAGCAACAAAACTTCGACCATAACAAAGTGCTAAATATCATTAAAAGTTACAGAAAAATAGCAATCAAATGTCCTATTGTTATAACATGTGCATTCAGACTCGTCCTACGCAAACAACAAAGCCATAACATGCTAAGACACTACTGTGAAAGGACACTGAATAGAGTAACTAGTGGTACAGGTATTTTAAGACACGCAGGTCATATCGTAGCTGTGCATCATTTAGTTACAAGTTTAAGTTACAAAAAGTACTTCACCATAGTCCAAGCATTTTGATCATCTTTAAAGAGAAGATTGAAGCCTTAAAAGTTAAGTTCACGGTTCATCGTGAGTTCCATTGCTAGGATCACGACTTCTTGTCCTTCAAAGGTGCGTTCTTCTGCCCCACCACTTGCGTGACACTAGAGAATACTGTACTCCATTCATTCCGAATGCATTCTGGAACCATGCCATGACAACTATACGGCGTCCAAGCGTCGCCTGGAGCATTTGTCTGAACCCAGCTTACGCTCTGCGGTGGGTTCTCAAAATCAAAATAGAAAGGAGGGGCCTTCTTAGGCATTGGACTGCTCTTCTTTTGTTTCTGGCTCCCCCCAGGGCTGTCGGATGGCTGGGAAAGGAATGACAAAAACCATAAAGTGGTATCAGAATAGACTTTTGCCAACTTAGAGGAAATGATTAGAAAAAAAAATTCAGGAGAACAGCTATGGAAAGAATTCTTCATGTAACATCAGCATCGGAGTTCAACTTCTTACCTTTCGTTTGGTTCCTGTTTCTAAATAGTGAAGCACTTCTTTGCTTGACCGGAACTTCTTGCCTGAAACTGGGTCAATATAATACTGCAGAAACAAAAACAATCGTAATTGGGATTAAGAGTTAAAATGCAAGTAATTCAGCCTTCTTCAAACATCAAGGCATAAATGCATTCTTTTTTCCTATTAAACAAGTTTAAAGTCAGCCATTAATCTTTAAAATGTGCACAATTACTTTAGAGAGAAAATGTTATTGTCCCAAGGGAAGCTGCTACCTAAGTACCTATAAATGCTTTTAGAGAATGGATGTCTGGAAATACTTTTACCTACCACTCATAATTGAGGTTGTCTATTGCACTATAAAGACATTCAGCTATTTCACCCATTAGAGATGCACAATTGAGATACAGTGATGGCAAAACATTAGGTAAAACCATAAAAAGCAGCAGCTGATAAATCTATTTCAAGTTTGAAGGACTCTAACATTGTTCAAGTTTGAATGTTTGTGAAAACATGGAACAAAATTGGACCAGAACTCCCATATGGACATTTCAATTTGACCTTATCTATTTATCTTTTCAACTTGTCCACTAATTTAATTTGTTCCTTAAACTAGTACCATAATAGACTGACACCAATGACCAACCTACTTATATATCCACAACCTAACATCTCTCACTTCCCTAACTTCAGTAACTTGCATCCTACATTCACTGATCAGAAAGCTTTAACTTTCTCAAGAAAAAAAGTTTCCACAAGTTCAAATAGGGATTAAGGAGTGTTCACAAATTTTTTGAACCAATATTAATACAATAAAGATAGGGTTTAGATGGTTTACAGATTTTTTTGGTGTAGTTTAAGGCTAAGCAGCTGCAACATGTTCAAATTGTCAAATGAAGCTAAGAATTGGTAGTTTCTTTATCCAACCTTAGATCCTATATCATCTAGACTAACAAAAATATACAGTAATTTCTTGCTACCCCATTTTCAGAACTTCAATGCATATTGCCATATTCAATTCAACTTCTCATGCTCTTACATTCAATGCACTTGTTATCACATTAAATTCCACATTCAATAACTTTCTGCATGTTCAAGAACACCCTATGCCTCACATAGTCACATGACCATTATGTGATTGTGAATCTTACAACCAGCTTCAACCAAGTGCTACTTTCTTTACTAACTAACATGGTTCATTACATACAAATATATAGACAGATAATTGGGAGAGGTTGAATTGTAAAGATATTAAATATCACAGTAAGGGGACAAATAATTAGCTTTAACTTTTTTAACTCAGAAAATTTCCAGTTAGCAGTTTTTCAAAACAATCTAGTTACAAATCAAATTCATAAATTGGTCAAATATTTCTTTTTGTACAATTTTTCCTTGTTCTGCTACTAGCAAGGACTTGTATTGGAACCCTTTACCTGATTTAGATTTGAATTCACAGATAAGTGAGATGGCATTATTACTGTGAAGTCTTTAATCTCCCCTACCAAAAAGTTCAACACATTTTTTTTGCCAATAATACATTTCAATATACTCTAAATTTAGTAGGAATAATCTAGTATAAACATAATTAAGCACATGGGATATCACTGAATCCTAGGTGGTGGTCGTGGGAGGGGGGTGGGGGGGGGGGGGGGGGGCATTAAATCATGCCATACAAATGACTCAGCCAACCACACTACCATGATAATTTATCAGAACTCCTAGAAAAGAAGCTCTTAAAACTTTGGAAATCTGCCATTCAAGTCCTTGTACTTCAACTTTCAAATGTTTTGGCAAATTTTCCAAGAGGCAAGGAATCATTTGCTGAAGTGTCCACGAAGATGTCCTAAATGGATACAGTTTTCAATTCAAGAATAACTTATCTCAAGATCCTTCAAAAAATAGCCGAGAGATCACAATTATTCAAGTCTTAAATTCTAAATGGAAATGTTTAACCAAACACTACATAACTGGTGTGTATGTGTGTGTTTGGTGAGTCAGAATTTCGCCAAGAGGTATCAGATGGTAGCAGCAATATAAAGCACTGTACAACCCAATGCCAAAAAATCTACCAAAGAAAGAGCACTAAAAGAGTCCAAAATAAGAGTGGAAGAACTAATAGATCTTTGAATTGTCTCAAAGAAAATTGATGTCCTTAGAACCATTGCATTTTTTTTTTCATTCCAAATTAAACAGAGAGGAGTGAAACCATATCACTGGTGTACTAGAGCTAGATTATCTTCAACTTATATGTAGACTGCTGACTTTCAGCTCCAAGAGGTTTTATTACAGCATGCAATGAAAGTAACACGCTATCAGTAGTACAAAGAAAATTATTTTCCATATTGTGCTCGCTTAAGAAAGCCTTTTGATTTGTGCCATTAGAGCATCCTTATCCGTGGGGAGAATTAGTGGGAAGAATGTAAGAGTGATTAGGAAAGAGAAGGTGGGAGGGGAGAGAAAAAAAATAAAAAAACAAACAAAACTGAATTAAAAAATAAATAAATAAAAAATTAACTCCTTCCCACATCACTTTGCTCCTTGTTTTGGAAGAGTTCATTCTGAAATAGCTTGGAAAAAGACTCTATAGTGGATGCTCTTAGACCAAGACTAAGTATCCTTCGTAATTGAGCTTTTCATAGCCACTAAATGCAACCCAATAGAAAGCTTATTAAAAATGGAATGTAATGTTGGGAAAATAAGGTTGATAATGTGAAAATAAAGGAATGTTGTGCCGTGGAAAAACCATTCCCATAGGAGTGAATTCGCCGCGTGCAGGTTCACAACAATGGAGTCACCCCCCAAGGTTAACACAACAATCCATGTCTCCATGCACTCGAAGCAGGGATTGGAACTTACACGAGTGAAAAAAAAAAAAAAAAAAAAAAAAAAAGGATCAAACAAATTTTTAGGTTTGTTGTCTAAACTCAAGAGCAACCCTATTTAAATAGTAGAGGTCAAACAATTATGGTGACATACTATCTAAAAAGTCTTGGGTCACTCATCATCTTGCGACAATGAAGACTCTAAGAAGCGTAAAGGTTTGACACTTAAGTGCCAGTGATCAAATCTTGAACTAGCACGTAGTGACACATGGTATCCCGTATCCTCTAGTCGCCTTTGCATTTGTGGGGGATTGTTGGAAAAATGCAAAGTCAATGGGGTTTTTGTGGTTCTCAATCTTGATTATTTAGTCTTGGTATAATCTTCACCACAAGATGATGAATGACCAAGACCTTTTAGATAGTATTTGGCCATAATTGTTTGGCATCTACTATTTAAAGATTGTTCTTGAGTTAAGATAGACAGACAAAATAATTGTTTGATCTCTTTCTTGTCCCTTCTTCACTCGGAGAATGTCGTGTGAGTTCTAGTCCAAAGTAGGGTGCACGGAGACGAGACGAGGATGGTTGTGTTAACCTTGGGGGGACGCTGTTGTGAACCTGCATCGGTAGCGGATAATCCACTTCTATGGCAATGGTTATTCCGCAGCATAACATTCTTTTATTTTCACACTATCAACCTTATTTCCCCAACATGTAATACATGGCACAATTTCATTCTTTTAAGATTATATATATGATGGCTTCCCAATGCTCACTGAAGGGGATTATGAAATACTTGGATAATGCATTATGGTTAAAGTAATTACTCAATTAACAAGTTATCTTGAAGTTGCTGATTCTATTGGCATAAGCCAGCAGACTTCCTAAAACTAGTTCTTGGAAGTTGGAAGTACTACAAAAAATTCAAAGATTAGAAGTTTTCCCAACATGTAAGATCAACACTACTCCAATGGTGGACAACAACAAGAATCACAACTAAAAGAATGAAATTAAAATTGAAATAGGCTGTTTTCAAGACAGATTAATAAGGCTACACTTCAACGGCAATCTTATCTCCAGCAACAAAATGTATGCCACATTGTCAAACACTGTGTTTTAGATACCCAATAGTTCACAGATGTGCTTTAAAAAGCCATAGCTGATAAATTTCCTTTCCTTTATGACTTGGATTCCATCTAAATGAACTTAATCAGTTGTCAAATGGCATTCTGTCATAACCTTATGTTACATGTTTAATAACATTAAAGATTCTGCAGAAATGCTGGCATCCTACTAGGAGTAATAGACTGAACAACACTAAAGTTAAGTCATTAACAGACAATTTCTATCCAATAAGCCAGGAAAATGTAAAAAATTAATGTGATGCCTTATAGCCTCAAGGTATTAAGCAATACTAATATCATAAAGGTCTCAACTTTTCCAGATAATGAGTTCATCTTTAGTAGTTGTAGAAGCTCTTCCATTTTACAGAAATGCTGCCAAAATTGCATGTTATGCAGCTCGAATTGAGTTTCAAACAATGAAAGGCAGAAAGAGGGGAATGAATCGCCTAAGTCAATGGAAGAGTCCGCTATCACAAATACATACATAATATGACCTAAGGAACAAATTTAACTATGCATACAGTGCTTAGGAATGCATTATCTGCTTCAGTGCTTCAGTATAATAGTGCAAGTGATGAGAGATAGCGGACGGAAATTACCCTATCAATCGATCCAGCAGTGGCTCCAGAGTTCCGAACTCTCAATTCCATCTTCCAGTTCTCCGGCAACCAGGCCGGACGCTCGGCCGCGTCCTCCGGGAGCATCTTCCTCCTCGCTCGCCGCTGCGAGGAGTCGGCCGCCTGATCTGTCACAGTGTCCTCCGACATCTCCGGTGGGTCAACGACAACGCGGGACCGGAGCGGCGTGGCCTCCATGTCAACTTCGATGTAGGCGTCTGATCGTAGCAGCGGGTCCGGTGGCATAAGATCGTCGCCGTCGGGGTGTTGGCCGTTTTGCGGTCGGGTCGGGTACGGGTACGGCTGCGGCTGAGGCTGAGGCTCTTGGGTGTCCAGGTTTGGGTCCATCAACGCCCAGAGAAGCGAGGGAGAAGTGAGTAGTAATAGTCCGTGCGTACATTTGAACGATGACTACGTATTTTTCTTTCTGGAGTTACGGAAACGTATCCAACATCCAAAGAGTTACTACTTACTCCTATTTAATTATATTTAGAGCAAATTACATTTTTGGTCCTATACCTATATAGGGCGTGTTAATTTAGATGTGTGACTTTTAAAACTAATAATTTAGTCTTTTTAATTATGTCTTTTTTTAGCAGATTTAGTTTTACCGGTCAAATTGTTAATGAAAATTAGCCAAAAATATGTTTGTCATTTTAAATTATTTAATAATGGGGACAAATTGGTCATTTCAGGTCCCTTTCTTATCCTTCCTTCACCTGCCAGAGCTCGACCAAGAAGCGAGCCCATTGAATGACTGAAGCACATCATCGGCGTCAGAAACGAACTCCGACGTCGGAGATTGGAGCAGATCGTCAAACTCGGCCAAAGGAGACCAACCATCTCTACAAGAATCCAAGTACTCATCCCCTTCGCCGCCGCCACATATATATGTATCTATTTGATTAGTTTTCTGTTTTCCCCAAAAAACTCTGGCCAGCAGGTGAAGGATGGAAAAGAAGGGGACCTGAAATGACTAATTTGCCCCATTATTAAATAATTTAAAATGGCAAACATATTTTCGCCCAATTTCCACTGGTGATTTGGTCGGGATGACCAAATCTGCTAAAAAACATAGTTAAAGGACTAAATGGTTAGTTTTAAAAGTCACCGAAATTAACACGCCCCCTATAGTCATAGGACCAAAAATGTAATTTGCTCTTATATTTATCTAATATTCTTTTTAAAAATCATTTTTATATATTTAAAAAGTATATTAAGTACAATACTTGAACATTCTATCATTACCATAATAATCAACTAGTTTTTTTTTTACGCGTTTTGCGCGAATGAGATAATGCCTAATGATTATTTTTAAATAATAATTTCAAAGTATATCAATGCAATATTATATAGAAGATGTTCATGCATAGGTAAATAAATGTTCAATTTGTTTATTTAAATCGGCAATTTAAAGTATATAAATACAAGATAATATATGAGACATTGATTATAATTGTCACTAAAATAAATGTTTGCAACTTTGTAATAATGCTAGTCTAAATACTTAGTATAAAAATGATAGTCTAAATAAATACTACTTTTGGTTTAAATTTTTCTAATTCTTCTTAATTTTCTTTTGGGTAGTATTGTCATTGTCTTCATCTTCCGTACATGCCTTCTTCTTCTTTTTTTTTTTTTTTTTTTTTGGGAAAGAGGGGGGAACACCCGTGGGTCGTTAGGCGACCCTCACAATATTTCTCTCGCCAAGAAGGCCAAGCTCGTCTTCCCAGAGGAATCTCTGACATTGAGTATTAATATTTGACATATATTTTTGTTCATCGTGCATATAGGTTATTGATGTGGTAAATACCGTATAAAGTATAAAGTCGAACCGGGTTCCGATCCTAAAGTGGTCTGTTTGTAGGTTTAGGATAATGAGTTTGGGTTTCAGCATGTGGCCGGAGGTTCCCGAGCTGAACATGGCAGTATTGAATTTGCCAAAAAACATCCTCTCATGTTGCTTCGCGGGGTATTTATAAGGGATTCAGGGAACACGTGCCGAGGGATCGGCATGCGTGTCACACGTCCTCCATACACTCGGCGTGGTCGACTAAGGGGGGAGCACACACGTGTAGGAGTATGTTTGGTTAGCTATTTCACTTGATGGCTTTGGTTTAGGTGTTAAGTACCCACGCTCGGGGTCTTGGTCGGGCATGTAGGTGGGGACCGGTCTCTGAAGGTTGCAGAAGGTGACTTATTAAACCATAGATTCGATGATCCTTCTGGTCGGGTCGGACAAGTGCCATTTTCCGGTCGGATCAGGTCGGGGAATGACCCAGGTTTTGAGGTGACTCGTACCAGATCAGGCTTTGGGTATGAGGGGCTTGAACTATAAATTCCAATCGTATTCTAAGGTTAAGTTACTATAACCAGGGCGGGATCTGGTGCGACGATCATGTAACATCCTACTTTTCTAAAATCTAAATCCCAAATACTTTAACTTAAACAAGATAGATAAGTAAGATTAATTAACTTAAAACCAACCAATCAAACATAAACGGGTGTCACCGCCACAACCACCACTCACGGTGACTACACAGGCTACAAAAGGATAGCTAACTAGAGTCAAGCTCATCAAAAACAACTCTAATTAACTACTTGTGGAACAAACCCCGGTGTCCAAGCACCAATAAAAGGATCAGTCAACAACATCTAAACATCAAATATCCAAAGTAGGATCTAATCTAGAATCTACCATCACATAACTACGCATTAATCTAACTCCTGTGCTCTCAGACACTAGGCCCACCTGAAAGGGATTATAAAAACAAGTAGGAAAATAAACTCGTTAGCAAATTAATGCTAATTATAAAGCCACTAAACCCTGTAAAGTACTATAGATATAGATTTGGAAAACATTTGACAATCACACGTAATGTAACACCCCGTGTTCCCTAAATATTTATATTAGATATAAATATTTACCAAATAGAACTATTTACTTATAATTAAATATTTTGCTAAAAATATATATGTACCCAAATATGTTACTACGGGCTTTGGTTAGTTATGAACAGATACTACATTGTAATAGAGTCAATAGCATTCAAAAAAAAAAAGAAGACATTAGAACCCTATCACCCATATCTCCCTCTCCCCACACGAAATCCCCTCCCAAGAATATAGTCAAAGAATTCTCCATCACCGGGCTTAGGGAGGATCGATTGAAGAAAGATATTAGGAAGTGGTGTGAAGTTTAATTAAGCTAAAAAGGTAACACATGTCTTACAAAACCTATTTTCCTTGCTATCTTTTATTTATTGGCTCCTTTGATAATCGTATGAATGAATTTGTGATTATGCCTTGATAGAGCTTGTCTTTAGGATTATGATGTGTATTCTTGTTATTCTTGATGATCTTGTATGGTGGTTTGCATGTTCTAGTATTTAATTACGTTTAGAGCTTGTCTTTAGGGTTTTATATTTTGGATTCTCGATGTTCTTGAGGTTCTTGATGCTCTTGAACGATGATGTGTTTGGCCTTGAGTCTTGGCATGTTTAGGGCTTGTGTCTAGGGTGTAATTGTGTTGTTTCTTGACTTATTCTTGGTGATCAAGTCCTTGTTGTTATTGATGTGTGTTGGGATGTGTTTGGACTTGATTTTGGGTAAGTTTGATGAATTCCCGGGTTGGGAAACTAAGCCAAGAACTTTCGTACCAGCGGGTAGTTGGTGGGGGGATGAACCCCCACCTGACCACCCGCCAGTACAGGCCACCGTACCAGCGGGTGGACGACCACCCGCCGGTGTACCCGCTAGTACAAGGCCTTCTGCCGCGCGGGAACGGGGTGGCCCGGCGGATCGTTTTCCCCCATTTGTTGTTTCCCCGTGTCCCGTTGTGCCCCGTGATACCCCGTTCGATGTTTACGAGTCTCGTATGATATTTTGAGTACCGTTCTAGGAATTTATGTGTAGAGTGTACCGTTGCTATCATACCTTGATTGTTATTGTTGATTATATGTTGTTTGATTGAATGATGATGGGTATTGTGATCATTGCGCAATGATAATGAGATTGTGATTGGTGGGAATGAATTGTTGGCGGATAGCACAACGAGTTCTCGGTTATCGTGCTAAAGGCACGGACCACCCCTTAGACTTGCTGGCTAAAGGCTTGGGTCAGGGTATAAGCGTCGTGGTGTCATGTCAGAGCTATATGCGCTACCCCTTGGTAGTGGTGATAGAGGCACGGATCATGCGAATGGCACTTCGGTGCTACCATGTTGGTGGACTTGTTGGTGGTATGTCGGTGGGGGCATGTAGTTGCTCGGAGGGATAAGGGAGGCGATATAAGGGTGGCCTGGAGGTACAGGTTGGAACTGATATAAGGATGGAGAGGAGTAAAGGTTGGAACTTGGTATAAGGTTGGAAGATGGATTGTGTGCTTTGATGATTACTTGCTAATTGATTGTCATTGGATCCCATTGTTTCCTTTAATTGGTATTATGAGTTTACTTGTCTATTATGCCTTGCAAACGTAGGATGCATGCTAGTATCTCTATAATATTCAAAATGTTGCCTTATTGATAGTGTCTCGAGTTTTGATCCTGGTTTTAAAGCTAGAGTTTGTCTAGGATTATATATGTATTCCAGTCTCAAAATGATTTTCTTATATCTACCTATATTGTACTTAACACGTGGGAGTGGGTTACCAGCATTATTCGCTGACGGTTGTTACACCGTATGTTTTTCAGGTGTAGAGCAGTAGCTCCAGAGTGCGCTAGAGGGTTACGAGGACCTAGCTTAGATAGTTTAGTATTAGTTTGATGGCCTGTGAGCCTTGGTTTGTATTATGAATACTAATTACAGTTTATGCATGTTCAGTTAGTTTAGCCTGTGCATCTAGGTTCTCAAACCTAGACGTGACATAACACCCTGATACTTATGTTATTAGTTCTGCTTTGTTTGGATGGATAATGATAGATTTGCCTTTATTTCATAGGCTTTAAATGTTTTAAAAATTAGGGGTGTTACAGCAGTGCTTTTGGAGTGTGGTGCTGCGGTACCCTTGGTGTTATGGGCTGCAGTACTTTTGGAGTGTGGTGCTGCGGTACCTTTGGTGTTATGGGCTGCAGTACCTTTGGAGTGTGGTGCTGCAGTACCTTGGGTATTATGGGCTGCAGCACTTTTGGAGTGTGGTGCTGTAGTACCTATTGGCATGTGGTGGGCTGTACTACTGTAGTACTTTTGGAGTGTGGTGCTACAGTTCATTTGATACATTATGGGTTGCAGCACTTTTGGAGTGTAATGCTGCAGTACCTTTGTAGTGATATTGTGCCTTGATTTGGCGGAACAGATTGCGAATGGAGTTTGAGTCTTATTATTGTCTTGTCTTGAGGTCTTAGGATGCATGCTAGTACCTTTATGTGTTTTTATTGTGTCGAGTCTGTTGGTATGTCTCGAGTCCTGATCTTGGTTTTAAAGCTAGAGTTGTTTAGGACTATATATGTATTCCCGAGTCTCAAAATGGTTTTCTTATATCTACCTATATTGTACTCAACGCGTGGGAGTGGGTTACTCAGCATTATTCGCTGACGGTTGTTACACCATATGTTTTTCATGTACTGACCAGTAGTTTCGGAGCGCGCTAGATGGATTCGTGGACTTAGCTTTAGTTAGTTCTAGCCTTAGTTTAGATGGCATGTGTGCCTTGATTGTATTTGAATATTAATTGTGGACTATGCTAGTTTAGTTAGTTGTGGCCTGTGCATCTAGGTTCTCAGACCTAGATGTGGCATAGCACCCCGATACTTATGTTGTTAGCTTCCGCTCTGTTGGGTATTAATGATAGTTTCATCTTATTTCATAAGATTTAAATGTTTTAAAAAGTAGGGTTGTTACACGTAATCTCAAGTACTTTGCAACACTTAAACAACAATCTCAAAAATGCTCATAAACAACTCTATATGCTTGCAACCTATACTTCATATAAACATACTTTTCTCAAAAACTCAACTTAACACAAATCTCATGCTTTAAACAGATTTCTCTAATCATAGCTCATCGTGCAATACTCATGCTCAAACTGATAGGTAAAGAGATACTTAAAACTCAACAAGCAAGCTCATGTTATCATGCCAACTCATAAGCAACAACAAAGTACTATACTTCTCATCATACTCTAAATGCAAATCATGCAACAAGATATGACATGATGCTTTATATATATGACAACAAAGCTCGCTTTTCTCTTCTTTCTCTTGAGTCTCTTGACTCACTTTTCTCTTCTTTACTTTCTTGAGTTTCTTGACTCGCTTTCTTTCTGTACTCGT
This sequence comes from Ipomoea nil, assembly GCF_001879475.1. Lineage (NCBI taxonomy): Eukaryota > Viridiplantae > Streptophyta > Magnoliopsida > Solanales > Convolvulaceae > Ipomoea > Ipomoea nil. The sequence continues at coordinate 7,908,027 of NW_017619273.1, read as the reverse complement.
GGGCGAGGTAGGAACTTCACAAATCGTGAACGAACCTATCCGGGCTCGGCATCTAGCCGGCATAATACTCATCTCGCCCACAGAACCACTCTCTTGGTTCTTATCTCAATCTCTGTGGAATCAGGTATCGTACGTGTCAGTGTGCACATCCCCTAACCAGGATTCCAAGCCCGGCGGGTAGTATCCAACCTAATAACCCGGGAATATCGACCAAGTTACTTCATAAAATCTGTTGGTCTTCTTTGACCGTTTCTTTCCTTTCTCAAACATTCTTTCTTTCTCTTTTCTTCTGAAAGGACCAAGTCCTAACGGGCCTCCAAAATACTATTTTCTCACAATAGATAACATATAGATATATCTCATGCAACTTCTTTCTCATGTAACAACTCTAGCTTATGCAAGCTTATGCACATAATTCTCAACAACTTCTCTTTATCATATTTTGGAAATCAAATATCATGCAATCTTCTCAATGCAAATAAATAATGATTTTACAAAATAGATATATGTTTTTGAAATAGATCTTAGGCTTTACTTAGAGCCAAATATACACTTTAAACCTTTAAACATGCTAACATGCTCTTTACTGTGAAATATGCTCAACATCTCATTCATTGTGAAACAAGGAAGTAATGCACTGCTCTTGCCAAACTCTCAATAACTTAGCAAAACCTCTCAATAAATACTATCAAGTATTTAGACATCCTTCTCAATCAAAAAACAACACTCAAAAGCTATAAACTCATTTATTGATATAGTTCACAGACAACAACAACAACAGAGCATTCATCTTCATACTTTCTAACTGTTTAACATGTGTTCTAACTCCAAAGCAAACGAAACTAACTTCTACTAGTGCATCGTAACGAGCCTGAGTGTCCGAGCCTCAAGGGCCCACGAGTCCCGGTCCGAACAACGCGTACCTGAGCCATAGAGGGCCCGACCAGAACCAACTTTGGACTGGCAGAGCTTGGTGACGGGGCTTGGGAAGCCCCGCTACTCAACGGACCATGCCTAGGTTCGCTGGTTGGGTCCGTTGGGTCTTCTGGTGCACTATCTTTGTGCACCAACCCCCCCCCCCCCCCCCCCCCCCCCCCCCCTTTACCTGAGAACAACTAAGAACAACAAAACACACTTCCAAACCTCAATAATTCAATCATAGATCATCAACAACACACAAATAGCTGAGCAACAAACAATATCTAGCATTTCTAAACACTTATTTCTCACTTCTAGCATTTAACAGAGTCAATATCTAATTTGGGAGTCCATGGTTTATACCTTGAGCTTCTTCTTCTTCTTCTTGTGTGGATCCCTCCTTCCTCTCTACTCAATTACTACCTCCTTCGCCACCTATACACCTCAAACAAACAATACAAAGCTTAAGGGAAAGATTCTCAGAGATTGGAAGGCAAAGGATGGAAAACCTTAAGTGAGAAGATGAAATGAAGGGATGAGATGAACTTACTGTGTTTGTTTTCCTTCTTCTACAGAGAGCACAAACAAAGGAGTAGAGAGGTAAAGAAAGGGATCAGGAAACTCAATGGAATGGTAGAGATTTTATAGGGTTCAAAACCCTAGGTAGAACACAAATGATTGGTTGAGGGCAATGGGGTAATTTGGCTTGTTTCTAAAAAAAGATCAGACAAACTTGTAGAAAATTCATGGTTCACCTTGTATCATGGACCAAGGTCTCAAAAATGATTTTAGATAATTTGTGGTCAAAAATAGATTTTCTAGAAATAGTTTCTAGTTAAAACACTTGGTTTAGGTTTCACAAGTTCCTTTCCGGTTTCACTCAGATTGAGTTTTTGGGTCAAAACTTGGTACATAAATGTACCCGAAACTTAGGATTTTCGAAATAGGATAAATATTGGTATTGAATTTATTTAAAATCTTGATTTAAAAATATTTAATTCATATACCTCTTTCGAAATAATTTTTTTTTTTTTTTTTTTTTGGAAGAGTGAAAATAGCTATTTTGAAATTTTATAAAATAGAATTTAGAAAAATTATTTTTGGGTTGTCACAGCTCATCCACGGCATACCACACTGACCACCACTAATATCCAACCGTTTACCACGTGTCATCTCGAGAGCGCTCGCCTTGGGATTTGGCGTTTGAATTTTAAAACTCCCGCTTCACCCACCTATAAATAAGAGACAGTGGGTTGAACGTTCAGTTGCACTTACAAAACTTTCGAGAGCTTCCCGAGCTTAGGCGTGAAGACTTCCTCGGTCAAATACAACTTGCTCCAGTCGGACGTCTCCAACCAGTTTACTCGGTAAGTCTTTATTTTCATGATTTCTTAGTTCTTTGGTTTCCGCTTTATAGTTTGTCTTTTGTATTTTAGACTTTCGACCTTCCCGGTCTCTAGGTTATATTAATTTGCTCGACAATCTCCCAAGTACTAAACCCCTTTCCCCCATCTTCCTTCTTAAAAGAAGGGGTCACAATGAGTGACTCAGATAGCCAGAACATCTCGACCGGGGACTATGACACAATAGTTGAGGTCGGGTCCTTTTCGGTGTCGTCCTTCGACACTTTCATTGGGGAGGTCGAACAATTTACTGAGGTTGGGACCGAGCAGCCGAGCGTAGCCCCAACCGGATAGCCGGAAAGACCAACTACAGACGATCGGGTAACTTCTGATTGTACTCCCGACCTACCCGAGCCCAATGTTACTCAACCTTTTCCAACTTCCTCTCGCATCCAAGCCCCCACTCTCTGGAGTAGAGACCATATATTTTTAAATCCTGAGCTAGTAGAAGCCTACGAACCCCTCCTAACAATGGCCGAGCTCAAAGACCTTAAGGCCCTTTTGGAGAGACGAGTCGTCTATGATACCCGGCACAGTCTAGGTTCTAGACCGCCACCATGGAAACTGGATCGGACTGCACCTAGATTGGCTAAAAGCCCTGATCTCACTCCCTTTTAGCCCATTTCTTTCAGCTTTCCTTCGGCACTATAGTGTCTTACCCGGGCAGATTTGCCTGAACGCGCACAGTATCCTAGCTTGTTTCCCTCAAATATGCGCTCGACACCAAATCCCTTACTCAGAAGAGTTTTTTCAATTTTTGTTCTCGATTTGAGCGCTTCCCCCAAAGCACGGCGGGGGCTTTTTGATGATTCAGGCCAAAGGCCCGACCTGTAACATCACATACCTTCCCAACAACAACAAAGGATGGAAGCACCGCTTCTTCTCAATCAAATACAAGTGGCAGCTGTCGTTTCCGAACGCGCGGAGTTCTCAGTTTCACCGACGCGTGGGGTAAAGGTAAAGCTCTCGAGGTCGAGAAGGTCGTCCCTTCCAAAAAGAGAAAATGAGTTGTATCCCCGACCACACCCCTATAGTGGATGCGTTTCTGAGTAGGGGAAAACCCGGTCAAACTTATGGACAAGCTCGGTGAATTTCTACCCGTGCTCGAAAGCACCCGGGACTGGTCTAGCAATAGGGTCGGGAAAATGAGAACTGATTGTATTGTATTTACTGAAATTGATTACAATGAGATCAGATGATGTGAATATATACAATAGAGAGTCACAGTGTGACAAGGATAAGAAGTAGAGAGTCACAGTGTGACAGGGATAAGAAGTTCTAAGCAGACTCAGATACATAGAGTCTTAATACTCCCCCTCAAGCACAGTGTATACTAGTAACCTGTAGCTTGTCCCTTAGGGAAGAAAATCTAGGTCCAGGCAGAGCTTTGGTGAAGATATCAGCAAGTTGATCCTTTGTGGAGATGAAGTTGACTTGGATATCGCCTGAAGCTACTCGATCACGAACAAAATGATAATCAATCTCCACATGCTTGGTGCGCGCATGAAAGATTGGGTTGGCACTCATATATGTAGCTCATAGATTATCACACCATAATTTTGGAATGGAAATACCCGGAATCTGTATCTCACGCAGTAATGACATAATCCATAGAACTTCAGCACAAACATCTGCAAGAGCTTTGTATTCGGCCTCAGTGGATGACCTGGTAACAGTTCTATGTTTCTTTCAAGCCCAGGATATAAGATTACTCCCCAAGAAAACAGCAAAACCACTCGTGGATTTTCGATCCTCAAGACAACCAGCCCAATCAGAATCAGAGAAGGCATGAATGTCTCTTGATGAGCACCGTCGTATGCGTAAACCATGATCAACTGTTCCCTTAACATACCTGAGTACCCGTTTGAGCTGCTCCTAGTGTGACATGGTGGGAGCATGCATATGTTGGCATAACCGATTAACTGCAAAGGATAGGTCAGGTCGTGTGACAGTGAGATATTGCAGTGCTCCAGTTAGACTCCTGTACTATGTGGGATCATTATACAGATCTGAATTGAAGGGGACAATTTTGGAGACAGAGATAGGTGTAGAAAGAGGTTTGCATTCAGACATTCCAGCCCGTTTTAAAATATCATTCATATACCGTTATTGAGATAAAATAATCCCATTGCCACTCTTAACTGTTTCAATACCCAGAAATAAATTTGGTTCACCAAGATCTCTGATATTGAATGTAGCAGACAGTTTGGATAAGAGCTGAGACATAATACCCTGATCACTTCCCATTACAAGAATGTCATCCACGTACACCAATAAATAAACCAAAGCAGAGTCTTTAGAGTAATAGAACAGAGAGACATCTGTCTTGGATGCTTGAAAGCCAGCTGATAGTAAGAACGTATGTAGTCGATTAAACCAGGCTCTGGGAGCTTATTTTAACCCATACAGAGATCTTTTTAACTGTTAGGAATATATTGTAATAGTTTTTGATATGCCAAATTGTATTTTAGAATCCCCAATTTTATTTGTAAAGTCTAGGCGTGTCATAGACCATGAAAGGAAAATTAACAATTATGAAGAAAGGGAAAAATACGAAGAAGAAGATGTATACATATGATATGTATACTAAAATAAGCTCACACGCCCAATTCAAAGAAGAAGTCATACTGATGAAACTCATACGAAGAAACGAGAAGCAAACCAAATTTCATGAAGTTATCTTGAAGATCAAGCATCTATGGAAAGAAAGAAGTACATCAAGAGGAATGCTACAATGACCAATAATTCGTATAGCCGAGATGGATGAAAGCTTGATGTATAAACCGCAAGGTGTCAGGTTTGAAACTCACTTCTTATAATTTTATAAAGAAGCCTTAAATCAGTTCCACGAGATGAAGTAGGAGCTGAGGTTTGAAGGTTTGAAAAGCGGTTTCAAGTAAATTCGAAACTAAGAAGGAGATGAAGTAGGAGCTGAAGTTTCAATAGAGGTTTCGAAAATAAAGAAGAGATGTAGGAGCTGAGGTTTCAAGTAAATTCGAAACTAAGAAGGAGATGAAGTAGGAGCTGAAGTTTCAATAGAGGTTTCGAAAATAAAGAAGAGATGTAGGAGCTGAGGTTTGAAGGTTTGAAAAGAGGTTTCAAGTAAATTCGAAACTAAGAAGGAGATGAAGTAGGAGCTGAAGTTTCTGAGGTTTGAAGGTTTGAAAAGAGGTTTCAAGTAAATTCGAAACTAAGAAGGAGATGAAGTAGGAGCTGAAGTTTCAATAGAGGTTTCGAAAATAAAGAAGAGGGAGATAAAGTAGGAGCTGAAGTTTCAAAGAGGTTTCGAAAATAAAGAAGAGATGAAGTTGAGGTTTCGATACTAAGAAGGAGATGAAGTCGAAAATAAAGAAGAGATGTAGGAGCTGAGGTTTGAAGGTTTGAAAAGAGGTTTCAAGTAAATTCGAAACTAAGAAGGAGATGAAGTAGGAGCTGAAGTTTCAATAGAGGTTTCGAAAATAGGTTTCGATACTAAGAAGGAGATGAAGTAGGAGCTGAAGTTTCAATAGAGGTTTCAAAAATAAAGAAGAGATGAAGTTGAGGTTTCGATAGAACTTGGAGACAAGGTTAGAGATGCGGTTGGAGCTGAGGTTTCAAAAGAGAAAGAAGAGATGAAGTTGAGGTTTCGATAGAACTTGGAGACAAGGTTAGAGATGCGGTTGGAGCTGAGGTTTCAAAAGAGGTTTCGAGACTAAGTTGGAAATAATAGAACTTGAAGACAAGGTTAGAGATGCGGTTGGAGCTGAGGTTTCAAAAGAGGTTTCGAGACTAAGTTGGAGCAGAGGTTCTTGGAGACAAGGTTAGAGATGTGGTTGGAGCTGAGGTTTCAAAAGAGGTTTCGAGACTAAGTTGGAGCAGAGGTTTCAAAGGCAGTTTCGAAATCACTAAGTTGGAGCAGAGGTTTCAAAGGCAGTTTCGAAATCAATTAAATAATAGTTTCAAAAGAGGTTTCGAGACTAAGTTGGAAATAATAGAACTTGGAGACAAGGTTAGAGATGCGGTTGGAGCTGAGGTTTCAAAAGAGGTTTCGAGACTAAGTTGGAGCAGAGGTTCTTGGAGACAAGGTTAGAGATGCGATTGGAGCTAAGGTTTCAAAAGAGGTTTCGAGACTAAGTTGGAGCAGAGGTTTCAAAGGCAGTTTCGAAATCAATTAAATAATAGAGATTGGAGATAAAGTTAGAGATGGAGGTTTCGAGACTAAGTTGGAGCAGAGGTTTCAAAGGCAGTTTCGAAATCAATTAAATAATAGAGATTGGAGATAAAGTTAGAGATGCGGTTTGCAAGTCAAAGTCTTCATAAGTCAAGTCAAGATGGAGTTAAGAGATGCAGTTTGAGATGAAGTTTCATCAAGCTATATATAGTAAGAGCTGAAGTATGAGATGAAGTTTCAAGACTATATATAGTAAGAGCTGAAGTTAGAGATGAAGTTTCATCAAGCTATATATAGTAAGAGCTGAAGTAAGAGCTGAAGTATGAGAACCAATTGAAAGTCAATTGGAGATGAAGTCTCAACACAAGTAGCCGAACACAAGTAGCAGAAACATATATTCAGAAGATAAAAATCCCAGAAGACATGATCTGCATCAAGATTATTTTAAAGAAGCTCTTCACGAGGATTACCAGCTAGAAGGCATAATCTACACCAGAATTATTTTAAGAAGCCTTCACGTGAAGATAAGATCTGCATCAGAAATATTTTAAGTCTCTTCACATGGACCACATGATAAGCAACGACCGGAATATCTCCAAAGTCAGAGATATTATTTTTAATATGATCTTCTGAAGAAGCTACAGATTCTCTGCAAAAGGCTACAAGAATTCAAATCTGAGATTTGAAATTCAAATTTGAGATTGTCTTTTTCCAACGGACAACATCTCAAAACTAGCTATAAAAAAGATGAAGAATGAAGCAGATCAACTCACTTCCAACACAAGCAAAAAGGCAGTACATACGAACAAGTGCTATACTCAAAAGTGAGAATATATTCAAAGTGAGAAAAACACTCAGAGAGCTCAAAGAGAAAATATTTAAGAGTGTTTTAATTCTTCATCATTGAGAGACTTGCTGCATATTGAAGATCCATTCAAGAAGTCTCAAAGTTGGAAAGTCAGTGAAACTTGTTTTTCTACAAATAAGTGAAACAACAGTGTTGGAGAACACTGGACGTGATTAGTGCGGGCTTGGTGATCAAAGCACTAGATCACGGGATCATCGAAGACAGGGGGGAAAGTAGCACGGAGTTGTGAAATCCTGGATTGTCACACGGAGCTGTGAGATCCGAAACAGCAGTGTCGGAGGCACTGGGCGTGATTGGTGTGGGCTTGGTGATCAAAACACCAGATCACGGGATACGTCGACCGGATCGTGGAAGACGGGGGGAAAGTAGCACGGAGCTGTGAAATCCTAGAATGTAGCACGGAGCTGTGAAATCCGAAGCAACAGTGTTGGAGGCACTGGGCGTGATTAGTGTGGGCTTAGTGATCAAAGCACTAGATCACGGAAATTCATTGTATCTAGGAACCAAGAAGTGGTGGATATAGTGAATTGCTCTTGGACGATAAGAGCAAGTGGAGTAGGAGGATTACATCACCTCCGAACCACTATAAATTGCCTTGTGTCATTTACTGCTTTATTTACTTACTGCTTATCACGTTGATATACTTGACACAATCACACAACTCGTATTTATTTATTCCGCTGCGTACAAGAGTCTAACAATCTAGTTAAGAGTCTTGATCTCTCTGTTGCCTTAGCAATTGTTGTATTGCGAAAAAGTTTAAAAGTCTATTCACCCCCCCCCCCCCTTCTAGACTTTTACCACACCCCCTTTGGGACCAACATTAACAAACAAACATGATTCGGGAAATTTGCATCAACATAACCAGGGGGTTGCTTCATATAAACTGTTTCAGCCAGATTACCATTCAGAAAAGCATTATGAATATCTAGCTGTTTGATAGACCACCCAGATGATAAAGCTAGCGATTGAAGGAGTCTTACAATCGTAGGTTTTACCACTGGACTAAATGTGTCGAAGAAGTCATGGCCTGGAACCTGATTAAAACCTTTCGCAACCTGCCTGGCTTTATGCCTTTCAATAGCACCATCAACCTTTCTCTTCCTATGAAACACCCATTTACAGCCAATAATATTCATACCTGTAGTGGGTGGAACTAGAGACCTTGTGTGGTTATGCAGGAGAGCATTGAATTCTTGGCCCATGGCTTGAGAGTGACATGTGGGTTCCGTGAGATGTACCTAAGCTGCTAGAGCAAAAAGATGAGCATCTGTGTTACTGCGAGTGGCCATAGAGTGAGTACGGACATTGGCCCTGGTGAATCGCCCACGTGGACGACCTCGCTGGCAAGCAACGGGCTCTACCGGATCACCCGACGAGGCAGCCTGTCTGGGATCCACGGCTGGTTCGAATGAAGCTGGTAGCGGCGGTTCTTGTGGCTCATCATTGGACACGATAGGAATATGTGTGATGTGACTGAGAACAGATTCCGCCCAAGGTCCAGAAAATGGAGTAGATAGATCCTGCAAAGAAGTTTTAGTAGCAAAGGGGAAAACTTCTTCATCAAATCTGACATGCCTGCATGTGTAAATCTTATTAGTATGTAAGTCCATGCATCTGTACCCCCTAAAGAACTCAGGATAACCTAGGAAGACACATGGAGAAGACCTGTATGACATCTTATGGCGATTATATGGTCGAAGATGAGGGTAGCGTAAACACCCAAAGACACGAAGAAAAAGATAGGAAGGAGGGGATTTATGTAACAGGAGATGAGGACTGGAGTTATTTAATACAGAAGATGGCATTCTATTAATTAAATAGACAGTAGTCTCAAAGGCAAAATCCCAAAATTTCAAAGGAACAGAGGCATGAGCTAGAAGAGCCAGACCAGTTTCAACAATGTGACGATGTTTTCGTTCAACACGACCATTCTGTTCATGTGTATAGGCACAGGATTGTCTATGTTGAATTCCTAATTGAACAAACGAAGAATGCAACTTTTTGTACTCAGCACCTAAATCAGACTGAATGGCCTTTATTTTGCAATTAAAGGACCATTCAACAAGAGTACAAAATTTATCAAAGATGACATAAAGATCAGACTTTAATTTCATAGGGAAGTACCATGTATAACGGGAATAGTCATCCACAAAGATCACAAAGTAACGGAAGCCAGAAGTAGATAAAGTGGGCGCATGACCCCAAATGTCTATGTAAATAAGATCTAGTACTTGAGAACTAGAGGAAGCAACACGAGGGAGGAGAAAACGGGCAGATTTACCTAATTGACACGCATTGCATAAAGAGTTATGACAACGAATATTATCAAGAGACCCACTAACTAAACAAGATCGAAGTATATGGCTAAGAACACGGTTATGAGGATGACCCAGATGATTGTGCCAAGTGGAAGCCGAGGCACGAGCGGAAAGAAACGCTGACGGAGACGAACTAGGTAATGAAAGTGTGTGTAGTCCCCCCGAACTATTGCCCTGAAGAAGTATTTCCTTGGTATTGATATCCTTCACAACAACAAAAAAGAGGGGTGAAACTCAAAAAAGACTTTATTATCGGATGCAAACTTCTGAACAGATAATAAAGAATTAGACAAACGTGGAACGTGACGTATATCAAACAATGTAAATAATCTAGAGGGGTATTAAAAGAGGCATGGCCAACATGACTAATAGATAAACCCATACCGTAACCGACACGTAAAGTGTCATTACCAGTGTACTTCTCCGAGGTAGAAAGGGAAGCTATGTTTGGAGTTGCATGATTTGTGGCTCTAGTGTCCGAAACCCAAGTATGAGAATTTGACGAGGTTTTAGCACCTAAACCATTCTGAAACACCAAATTAGCCTGAGAACCCGGAGCCCATGAATATCGCCGAAAACAATTGACTCCCGTGTGACCGAAACGTTTACAAATTTCACACGGATCATCACAGCGCCAAAAACAGTTAGCTCCCGTGTGACCGAAACGTTTACAAATTTGACACAGATCATCATAGCTCCAAAAACAATTGGCTCCCGTGTGGCCGAAACCTTTACAAATTTGACACGGATCATCATAACGTCGAAAACAATTCGCTCCTGTATGACCGAAACAATTACAAATTTGACATTGAACATTAAAGCCACTATTGCCACGTTGCTGACTTCGATGCGGACTATCACGATTCCAACTGCCACCGCTTTGTTGCATGATTTCAGATATTGCTAAGCTTGCTGTCGTGGAATAACCTTTCTGGCGAAGAAATTCACTGTCGTCGAAGAAATTGCTAAGCTTGCGGACTTCGAAGATTTCTTTGCTTCACTTTACTTTGGTCCACGTGCTGCTCTTAACATTCACCAACAATGGAAATAATAATTATGAATGCCAATAACAATTATTCATGGCAATAATAATTATCATGAACCCTAGCTAACTGATACCAGATGAGAACTGATTGTATTGTATTTACTGAACTTGATTACAATGAGATCAGATGATGTGAATATATACAATAGAGAGTCACAGTGTGACAAGGATAAGAAGTAGAGAGTCACAGTGTGACAGGGATAAGAAGTTCTAAACAGACTCAGATACATAGAGTCCTAATAGGGAAGCACGGTGCTCGGGGTCTCCTTTAGGTACATCTCTCGACCTAACCCTCTTATCTTCGACTTGTAAAGAAACTTAATCATTTGCTTCGTTTTTTCAACTAAGTCAGAGCATAGCTAATATTTTCTGTCGGACCAAGGATGCCAAACACAGCGTATCCCAGTAGGACGAGAAGATCCAGGAGCTGGAAAGGAGGGATAAGATTGCCGAGCGGAAAACTGAGGCGGCCGCCGAGCTGGAACAACAAGTGAAAACGGCCGAGCAAAAGCTACTAACGGTCGTAGAAGACTAGAAGTCCCCAACCATGCATCCTCAATCCAATTTAGACGCAGAGCAATATTTCGACCAAGCTTGCTTCGACCTCCGCTCCCAGTTATCGCTTCTACAAGCTTCAACCTTAGCAATGCAAACCACACCGACCTCCTCATGTTTGACCGGTCTTAGTACAATTACGACAGGTGTAATACATCCATTCACCTCGAGCTGGGTAGGGAATCCGTTCATGCGTGGCTTATGTCCCCTGATGGGATCCTGCCTCGCTCGGATTGGGTACCTGCCTCCAGGTTCTTCCATGGTGAGCTCTGTCCCTCAACAATTCATGCTCCAACCGCCTTTGTTCATGGTTGTTTTGACCTTCACCAGCATGTCGATAACACCAACAGTTGTAAGCAGCACTACCTAACAACAGCTTGATCAACTAATCGAGCAAGTCAACCGACTTGTTGAAACTCAGCCCAATCCTAGGGTCTGACCCTGACGATCCATCTGACACCGGTTAGGCCCACGCATCTAAGCATGGGATCATAGTCAACAATCGCCCGAGAGCCCCTGAGGACCTACGGAATACCGTGATAGAGCAACTCGTCGTCGCCACAGTAGAAAAAGACTTCTCGACCTTGTTGACCGACTCCATTTGTAATATTGATTAATTTAAGTAGAGTGCACTTAGCCGACTCGAAATGTAAAATTTTGTCAAGAATTGTATTGAAATGTAAATAAATCAGGCTGGATGTTTCGTTCTCCCCGAGTGCAAGAAGGTCGGAGGACAGCCCGACCTAATCAGCGCGAGACGGTCCCTAGGTCGCAACTATGAAGGTTGGGATCAAATCTCGATATGTCCTACAAAGTAGGCTACGTAAGCCAGCCAGGCCCGAAATCTGACTTAGGAGTCAGTAACGACCAAAAGGTTGGAAAAAAATAACGATCTCTAAAAGTGGGGGAAGAAGCATTCGCATGAACGACTAAAAGGTCAGAAAAAATGACGGTCTCTAAGACTGGTGAAGAAGTGTTCGCATTAATGACCAAAAGGTCAGAAAAAAATAACGGTCTCTAGATTGGGCGAAGCAGCATTCGCATTAACGACCATAAGGTCGGAAAAAATATCAGTCCCAAGACCAGAAGGAGAAGAGTCCCCGTTAACAATCAAAAGATCGGAAGAAATAACTATCCCTAGACTGGGCGGAGAAACGTCCGCACTAGCGACCATAAGGTTGGATAAAATAGCGGTCACTAGACCGAAGGGATTAACATCCTTGTTGACGACCACAAGGTCGGGAAAAACAACGGACTTAATAGGGATATACCCTGAGCTACGGCAATCCTCATACCCAAAGCCTGATCGGGTACAAGTCACCTCAAGACCCAGGTCATTCCCCGACCGTAAAGCGGCACTTGTCCGACCCGACCGGAAGGATCATAGAAACTATGGCTTAATAAGCCGCCTACCTCGAGCGTGGGTACTTAACACCTGAACCAAACCCAACAAGTGAAATAGCTAACCAAACATACTCTTACACGCGTGCGCTTCCCCTTAGCCGACTACATTACTGAGTGCATGGAGGACACGAGGTGTGCATGCCGATCCCTCGGCATGTGTTCCCTAAATCCCTTATAAATACCAAGCGAAGCAACATGAGAAGGAACCTTTTGGCGAATCCAATACTGCCATGTTCAGCTCGGAAACCTCCGTCCTCATGTTGAAACCCGAGCTCATTATATTAAACCAACAAGCATACCACTTTAGAATCAGAACCCGGTCCGACCTTATACTTTATACGCATTCATAATAAACGTGGGTATTTACTACATCAGCTATGTTTGGCAAACCTAGCTGAAAGCTGAAAAGTCATAAGCTATAAGTTGAAAACTGAAGAGTTGTTAAACAAGCTGATTATGCTTAAAAGTGTTTGGTAAAATTAGCTTTTCGATAAGCTGATTAATGTAAAAAGACTAAAAATGACATATTTCATAAAATTTAAACAGTTTTAAATTTAAATAGGTTTGTTTACATATTAAAATGTAACATTTTGAAATGAACCTATTAGCATCATCATGATCTAGCATCCCATAATGAAGTAGCAATATTGTTGCGAATCTCCTTCATCTTAAATTTTCGTTAATGGAGATATTACTACTTGAATCTTGATGTTCATCGGGCGATATGTAATCTGGATGCTGCACACGCAAATTAAGCATCATGCCATCTTGTGAATTCTTTCGAATATAATTATGTAGTGCAAATGTGGCCATAATAACATTAATTTAGGTCTCCACACTAAACTGTGGCATTTTAGCAAGTATCTTCCATCTCTTCTTCAATACTCCAAATGACCTCTCAATACAACATCGAAGAAAAGAATGTACACAATTGAATGCTTCTTTAGCATTAGTTAGCAGCTCTTGTTCAAATTGAGATTGATGATACCTTATTCTTGGATACAGTACCAAATATCATTGTCTATTTGGATATCCTTTATCCACCAAATAATATCTTATTAAAAAATAAACACTAAACTTTTATAAGGAATACAATTATATGATTTTTATTTGAGTTAAAGTAATAGGAATATGATCATTTGTTGAAGTCATATGCTAAATTAGAAATAACAACAACAACAACAACAACAACAACAACAACAACAACAACAATAATAATAATAATAATAATAATAATAATAATAATAATATATTGGTGGTAAAAATAATTAATTTTAAATATTTAAATATTTATAAAGTAATATATGAGTAAGATTATAAATATCATCAACGCTACGTAACCTAATTTAACGGTAATACTAATACTGTTAACTATTGTCCTTAATTGCACCACTTTTTAAAGTACAGGGGAAGAAGAAGAAGAAGAAGAAGGAGAAGGAGAAGGAGAAGGAGAAGGAGAATGAGAATGAGAAGGAGAAGGAGAATAAGAAGGAGAAGAAGGAGAATAAGAGAATAAGAGAAGAATGAGAAGGAGAGAAGAAGAGAAGAAGAAGAAGATTGAGAAGAATGAGGAGAAGGAGAAAAAGGAGAAGAAGGAGAAGGAGAAGGAAAATGAGAAGGAGAAGGAGAAGAAGGAGAAGAAGGAGAAGAAGGAGAAGAAGAAGAAAAAAGAAAAGAAGAAGAAGAATAAGGAGGGGAAGGATGATAAGTACAATTTTTGAACTTTATTTTATAATGTTTAATTTAATAATTGTTATAATTTAGTAATTTTTTTATGTTTAATCGAATAATTGTTATAATTTAATAATGCTTTTCTATTGAATATTTACGCTTTTTATCTAATATTTATAAATAGTAATAATAATAATTAGTTTTAGTAGTACATTGTTGGTAGGAGTTTCATAAGTGTGGATTGTAATTTATTCAATCTTTTCCTTGTAATTTATTTAGTAAAAGAATTATTCTGGTCACCCAAGCCCTTTTTGCGGTAAACTTCAGTTCCATTGATAGGCGAAAGAAGAGGATCGCTTCGGATGTCATTTTTGGTTTATGAGCGATCTGACAGAATAGAAGAAGAGCAAGAGAGTAGTTAGGCTGTAACAATATAAAAAAGAGGGTGGTTTTGAAGAAGAGGACATTAATTGGCTCCAGATCAATTCTGGTAGCGTTGTTGGTTATTCCAGATGGGCGGATAGACAGACCTCATAGAAGAGTTGTCCTTCCATTCAACGAATCTCAGCTCTCTCTTCAGCACATTAACTCCAGCGCAGCAGAACATTCTGGTTCCTCTTTTTCTTTTGTTTTCTTAATCTGTGTTAGTTCGTGATTGGCCATTCAATTTGTGAGTTCTGTAGATTTTTTTGCAATGATTAAATATGATGCCAATTACCATTCTAAAGCTTAAGTATGATATTAATTGTGATGCTTAGTTGTTAATGCTGACAATTGCCTTTGCCTAGTTTTAAAGCGGTTAAGCACTGATTTCGTTTGTCACATTGGTTAAATGAGTTGTTCATGTTGTTAGTCTTTAATTCCTTGTAATTTTGTTCAATAGTTATTCAATTGCTATTCCTGCTTTGCAATTTCATTTAGGTAACCCATTTCGATTGTCAATTCTGTTTCTTTAACTTGTGATTATTATATTTTCTTTAGATATTTCCAGTTGGTTTAATTCACTGCAATTGAAACTTTATTTTGAATTCTCTATTTCACTCTTTTAAGTAATTAAATTGCATTATATCAATTCCCTATGGGATTGGCCCTTGCTAAAGCACACTATCATTACAATTGATTCGTGTACTTGCGAGGACTATTTAAAATTGTCCATCAATCTTTGACGCCGTTGTCGGGGAATTGTTTATTTTGCAATTTAATTTTCTTTTCTTTTCTTTCCTTAATTGCTTTGATTTTTTTATCCGTATCCTTTCATTATTGTCATCTTTTTCATTTTCAATCTTGCTATTTATTTAATTCATTAGTCCATTTAAAAATTGCTTTATATTTGTTTTTGCTTTCTCTATTCTGTTTATTTATTTTCCCCCATTTTGTAATACTTGCTTTCCCTTTATTCATCTCTTTTTTTTTCAATCTTTTTATTATTATTGTCATTTCATTCTTAATCACAAAAAAAAAAAAAATGTTATATTGGTTTAGTTGTTTCCAATTTGCTTTTGATTATTTTGCTAGTTTCGCTTATTTATTTGTTTGCTTGTTTACTTCATTGTTATTTTATTTTATGCTTGGTCGTCGTTCTTTAAATCCTAAACTGTTGCGTTTAGACAACCACGTTGATAGAAAAAGAAAATTTTTTTGAAAATCCAACTCTTGAACCACAAGAAACAACCACAACCATGGCTGCACTTCCTCTACCCAACCCTAGACTAATGAAAGACTTTGGTAGGCCCCAAGTAGGAACCTCACCTTCTTGTATAGTGCTTACCAATGCAGGCAAGAACTATGAGCTAAAGACATTCCACTACCACCAATTGCCGTCTTTTCACGGTTCGGCAACTGAGGATGCCCTTACCTTCATCCGGGATTTCTACGGGGTAGTCTAAAACTTTCCGTTGAATGACCTGACAGAGGATGAACCTTGTGTTCGAAAGGAGTATTTCATTTGAGTTTTAAGGAAGAAAGATGTTCCATGATGTTGAAGAACGAATCTTAATTTAGACAAGTTAACAACCCCGGTTTGCGATATTTTGTAAAATACATATGCTTGTGACAAGTTGGATAAATCACAAAAAATTTCTGAATTTTTCTTACAACTATTATAAGTATAAGTTTTTATATTTGAAATAAAGTGAATTGTATTTTTAGTTTTTTTATTAATTATTTTTTTATTTGTTTCATTCTTGGAAATATATTTTTCAATCAAATTTTTTGTCGATTCAACAAAGAGTTGTGTATTCGTTTGGCAAATATGAATAGTAGATAAACAAATATCGTTATATATTCTTTAAATAAAAAATTGTCTAAAATAATGAAATTTACATATTATGTTTTTTAGTTTTACTATTTGCCAAATCTTTTTTGACAACTCTAATCTACAACTTTTTTTGTAAGTACTAATATCTAGTTCTAGACCTTGAAAGATGCAGCAAAGACATGATTCATGTCTCTTACACTTGGATCCCTTCGGACATGGCCGGAGGTGTACAATAAGTTCATAGATAAATTCTATTCCCATGCAAAAACTGCTGAAATAAGAAGAAAAATTGTAACTTTCTCGCAAGTTGAAGGTGAACCGTTCCATGAAGCATGAGAAAGGTTCAAAATGTTGCTCATTCAATGCCCCCACCATGGCTACCCATTGGAGCTACAAAGTCAAACCTTCTATGATGGTTTGACACAAACCAGCCAATCAATAGTTGACAATGCAGCTGGAGGTTCCATGGGAGAAAAAACAGTGGAGGAGACCGTATCATTGTATGAAATGCTATGAGCAAACTCCCAACAAAAAAAAAAAAAAAAAAAAAAAAAAAAAAAAAAAACACATAAGGGGGCGGACACAAGGTAGGTATGAAGTTAACTCAAATCATGATTTGACAGTTTATATGTCCGAGTTAGTGAAACAAATGACAAACATGTGTTCTATGATGAGTATGAAGCAAAATAATCCCTTTCTAAATAAGAGAAATAATAATGATTTTGTACAGGCTACTGCAGTGAATGCTTTTAATCAAATGTCTGTGCATGAACCGTTTTATGATTCTTATAATTCGGGTTGGAAAAATTATCCTAATTTTTCTTTGGGCAATAATCAAAATGATTCTCAACCAAGTCATCCTAATTTTTATTGGGATAATCAAAATAATTTTTAACCAATACCACCCCAACCTAAAAAACCATCTTGGGAGGATTCCTTGAATAATGTCATACAGGTTTGCAATAGGAAACAAGAAGCTTATGAACACCAAATGCAACAAGAAACAGATGAACAACGATTTCAACAAAATGAGGCATCACTTGCAAGAAATGAGGCTTCCATGAGAAGATTGGAAGTACAAATAGGGCAAATTGCTAAAGCTTTGCAAGGGCATGTGCCAGGTAAGTTACCTAGTCAACCTGAGGAAGTTAAGGCTATGAGAAGTGGTGAAATGATTGAAAACAAGTTAAAAGATAATATCACTCCTAAGTCCTAAACAAACTGAAATGATTGTAAAATTGAATAATGATGCTGATGATATTATTGTTGAAAAGCATGGGCCTCAATTGCATAAATTTGATAATCCCTATGTACCACCCAAGCCTTATGTGCCCCAGTTCCTTTTCGAAATAGGCTCAAAAGTTGTGTGCTTGAAACGGTAAGTGCAGAGCTACAAAAAGAATTGCACACAATCCCTTTTGATATTCAAACTGACAAATTAATTATGACTGAAGTCGGTGAAACCGATGAGTTTTCATATTTGAATCCTATAAATTTGTCTAGTAGGGCTAATCAAGTTTTTGCAGTTAAGGGGTTGAATTTTGCTGGGGATGGTAAGTTAGAGTTTGATAAAATTCAAAAAGAAAATCTTTTGAATGGCGTTGATAAATCAGTTTTTTCTTGTTATTCTCAAACTGCAGGGTCATATGAAAATATCACAAAAGAAAAAATGAATAAGGGGGGACTTTCTTTATCTTCTTTTCTTTCCTCTCACAACATTAGGGACAATATTGAAAATAAGTGTGGGGAAGGGAGTTGGCCTAAAATCACAAAAAGTTAAAAATTTGGTCTAAAAATCACAAAAAGTCAAAAAATTTCAAAATTTTTAATTTTCTTATGTTTATTTTCTTAAACCTTTTTATTTTAAAATTCTAACATCAGTTTGAGCTTTACCCTTATGAGTCTTTTAAATACTCGATGATAGAAATAATACGGGTTTTTGTCAGCTCTTAGTTTGTATATTGCTTTTGACTAGTGTTAATTTCTTTAATTTTATATTACCTTTTTCAAATTCTTAAATAATTCTTGAGTTCTGGGTAATTTGTGGTATAGTGTGTTGGTTAAAGGATCATTTTTCATATTTTCGTCCAATCTCAAGGAGTGTCATATTTTCAAAATGACATGTGTCTACCTACACATTTCATTCATTTTTCCCGATATATCTCGGGAGATCTCAAAATCTTTTCTGCACCACAACCCAGTGAACGGTGAATCACTTCCCCAACTTCTGTGGGCTATGGCTAACACATTTTCTATGCATGATCTTGGCCTATATTTGCCAATTCACATATGCAAAGTCCACTGAGCAGTCAAAACCCACAGCAGCCTACCGAAGACCCAGCAGCTCTAGAAACAGGGAGCGAGATTATCGCCACCCAGCTAAGGAAAATGGCTTTGGTACCGCAACCCTCGAACGAAGAACCTCTCTTCGCTGAAGTGGACATGGCTGGTGATTCCTCCACCGTCCGCGCCACCGTGGTCCAGGCATCCACCGTCTTTTATGACACCCCCGCCACTCTTGGTCGGCTCTCCATTCCATTTCACTTATGCAATTCTTGCTTTAAATTTTTGGTTTGACATCTGTGATTCAGTTTCTCGCTGTGGTGAAATTGATCGATTATTTTCGTTTTTGGTGGTTGTTGCTTTGATAACGGTCGTTTTCTTTTCCGGGTTTTTCACAAAAGATGCTTCTTGGCCTCTTGGGTTACGGAAATTGATGAATGAAGTGTTTCTCAGCGGGAGATTATGTACAAGGAAGATTGAAACTTAGGGAATTTCAGGGCACTGGGCACCGTATTTGTTTGTTGATTATTTTGTGATGAATATAAGTGACAAGTTGATTTTGAGTCAAATATTAGAGTGCTATAGCTTACAAGTGTCTAGAGAATTATAAAATGCTTGAGTTGCCTGCATGGGTACCTCAACTGGTTATAGAGGTGAAAGTTGGAAAGAATAACCAGGGATCGAGTCTCACCAGCCATAGTGTGGGAGCAACCTCTCAAAGTGAGGGGACTCCTTGTGCGCAGTAAGTAAGCAAAGGTCTAGCCTCTGTGCTTCATGTTCAGTTGAGTATCATGATTTACATCCTCCCATATGCTCTGAGCAATGGTTTGTATCCTTGCTTCAAATGGTGCAGTCTTAGAAATGATAAATGTCAAATGGCGTTTTCTATAGCCTTTAGGCATATCCTCTGAGGTTCCTAGCACTTGTATAAAGTTTATCTGAAATTGCTTTTGCAATCCTCTTCTTGCTGCTACTTTTTCATGTGGTTTTTACATTGTATATGGTTGCAGATAAAGTGTAGTGTCAAAGAACATTCAAGTATGGTAGCTGATAGTTTGTGGTAGTATAGAGCTCAGAGCTTGTTCATAATGAAGATGAAGTTAGTTACAAATATCTGTGTGCAATTAGAACTTCTTTTCTGCCCCTTAGGATTATCAAGCAAAGTTGGAATACAATTCCAGAGTAAAAAGTTGAGCAAAAATTATTTGCCTATAACCAAAGAAAACTGAATCTGTATGGTAATCCTAAAATCCTCGTTGTCATATGTTTAAATCAAAGGCCATTGATTAACTTAACCAATGTAAAAGGTCTACTTTATTACAACCTATTTGAATAAGAAGAGATGAGTGAACAACTCAATGGCAGGGTGAGAATGTGTGAACAACTTAATGGCATAGTTCACTATTTTCTTTCCCGAGTTAATACCTCCAATGGTCCTCCGAGTATTAGCGATTTACCAGCTGTGGTCATCCGAGTTTTAAATGACCTCCAATGGTCCTCCATGTTTTAAAAAATAACCACCCGTGGTCCTAATTCTTAAAAAACCCCGAGTTTAAAATGACCACGAGACGTCATAAAAGGATCACTGGTGGTTATTTTTTAAAACATGGAGGACCATTAGAGGTCATTTAAAACTCGGATGACCACAGCTGGTAAATCGCTAATACTCGAAGGACCATTAGAGGTATTAACTCTTTCTTTCCCCAAGGTCTGTGTTTGACAGAGTGCAAACATTGGATCAATTCCATTTGGGTATACGTGATTTCAATGAATTCCAATGTATCTGTGCTGGAACTAGCTGATATTCCCAGCTTTTGTGTCTATTTATGTAAAGATACCCTTAGACCCTGAACCTTCTATTTGATCATTTGATGTCTGGTGGCAATAGAGCAAAAGAAGGGCAATGGGTCAAGGGAAGGGAGAAATAATCAGACGCTGTGTTCATGGTGTTCAATACTTGAATTGTACATCTATGTTGGAGTAAAGAGCAGATGAAGAAGAAGTAATGCAGAGTTGTTAGGCTTAAAATGAATAGAGACAAACAAGGATACTGGAAAGTATCCTCCAGCAAGAATGGATCCTTGCCCAGCTACAATAGTTATTATTTTCTAATGGATATTCGATGCCATCAACACTAGGGGAGGCGCCTTACTTATAACCCAATACAATGTAGAAATTAAGTAAAATAGCATAAATTATGTAATTTGTCTTCTGATTTTCTGCTCCAATCCCATGAGTTATGCTCCACTTGTGATACTTTGGACGAGTTAACTCGGCTAAGTTAGACGCTAGGCGGCCCAGTTGGCCGAGTTAGGCGCTAGGCGGACGCCTAGGCGGCCGGTCACTTAGGCGGGCGCCTAGGGGGAAATCGCCACGGTCTAGGGCCGCCTAGCGCCTAGGCGGACGCCTAGACTGATTTTTGCAACAGTGCTAGGGGCTGAAACTTCTTGTCTAAGTTAGTGAATAAATTGTTGATAAAGGAAATAGGGATGAGATCAAATTTCCCATGGTGGCCTGGGTGGAGAGAAGAGTGCCTAATGAGGGACATAATGAAACATGGATGAATGCCTAACATAAAGAGAGCATCAACCTTCATATTTGAAGGAAAACAAGAGAATCTACCTTGTGAAGTTTGTATTGATTGGCTCACTCTGTGGAACCTTTTGTTAATGTCTTTATTTTTACCAAGCAATTTAAAATTTCCAAGGTTTTTTTTTTTTTTTTTTTTTGGGGTCTTGAGAAACAAAAATGGACAAATTGAACTAATATTCACTACAACCAAATACAATCATAAATTTTAAATAATACACTGAACTTGTAGAGTGTTCTGAACTTGTCACAGTCACCTTCTTCCCCAAAGCATGGAATGCATTTAATTTAACAATTAACACTAACAACATCTTCCCGTGCCTTAGAATTTTCCTACACCAAAATAAAGGTAGTTGTCTAAGTATGTTGAAGGAGTACTAAAGATGTTGACATTTTTACTTGTTGGAATTTCTTATTGATAATTCTGTGATTTTCAGAAAACAAGTATATGAAATTGCCAAATTTGTTTAAAAAAAGTTCTTATTGGTTTCACCAAAACTCCCATAGATAAGGCTGAGAGGCTGCTAGCTGAAGCAGCTTCATATGGTGCACAACTGGTTGTGTTTCCGGAAGCGTTTATAGGTGGTTATCCACGTGGGTCAACCTTTGGTGTCTGCATAGGCAATCGTTCAGCGAAGGGCAAGGAGGACTTCCGGAAATATCATGCTGCTGCCATTGATGTGCCAGGTAAATTATGTTTCCTTCCCTTGAGACAATTGCCATTTTGCAAGAAATTAGCAGCAGGAAGCTGTTATGTGGAAAGGAGCAGTGTGCTTCTGTTGATGTTACTGTTGAATTTGGAAGATGGAATGGCCTGGCGGGTGGAGAATAACACCACCCGCCAGTTAGGCGGAAGCAATAATGAAGAATCAAAGAATAGAAAATGTATATAAGACTGAAATATATTAGTATTATCTGTGTTTCTAACAAAGAAACAGTACATATATATATATTCAAACACATAACTGTAAGTAACTACCCATAACTAACACCTATTCATAAACAGACACAACCCTATAGATATGCCTAACTCTTTATTTTTCAACAGTTACAATGGAGCAATTGAGCTTCACAACCTTGACTCCTATGAGAAAATATACTTGCATAGGAGAACTAAAATCTGAAGTTTGGAAACTTAAAACTTGTGCGGGTTGAGAATATATTTTGCGAAATTATAAGGCCCTGCTAAACATATGCATACATCTTTGGTGGCCTCCTGAACTTGACCTACGGGCATCTATCTTCTGATGATAAGTAAATAATGGATGCCTTTTCTAATGCTTTGGTGGCTGCTTCTTTTCCCATCTGTGTCCTTGTTCTCTCTCATAGACACTGATTGCAGGTCCTGAAGTTGATCGATTGGCAGCAATGGCGGGAAAATATAAGGTGTATTTAGTTATGGGTGTTATTGAGAGAGATGGATATACACTTTATTGTACAGTTCTGTTCTTTGATTCTCAAGGTCGTTACCTTGGAAAACATCGGAAAGTAATGCCAACTGCACTGGAACGTATTATTTGGGGTTTTGGAGATGGATCAACAATTCCAGTTTTTGAGACCCCGATAGGAAAAATTGGTGCTGCAATTTGCTGGGAGAACAGAATGCCACTTCTGAGGACTGCAATGTATGCTAAAGGTTAGTAACGTGGATGCAGTTACAGTGAAGCGTATTGTTTTTTTTTGAATGCTACTGACTCTATTACAATGTAGTATCTGTTCATCACTACTTTTTCAACCTACTGAAGCACAAAGAGTCAATAACGCCTCTACTGAAGCGTATTGTTTTTAAAATTTCACATTTTAGGTGGATGATAGATAATCTTAGTTTACTAGCCTTCCCCGTCACCCTACTTTTGGCATATTTATGGCTACATTACTTGTGAATTCTAGGCATAGAGATATACTGTGCCCCTACCGCTGATTCCCGGGATGTGTGGCAAGCATCCATGACTCACATTGCCCTTGAGGGCGGGTGTTTTGTTTTATCAGCCAACCAGTTCTGCAGAAGGAAAGATTACCCGCCTCCTCCAGACTACATCTTTTCTGGCACAGAGGAAGAGCTGACCCCGGATTCCGTTGTTTGTGCTGGTGGCAGCGTCATCATTTCGCCGTCTGGAACTGTGCTGGCGGGACCAAATTACGAGGGGGAGGCACTCATCTCCGCTGACTTAGGTACATTACTGGCTTAATTATACCATTCCATTTAGTATGGAGTTAATACCTCCAATGGTCCTCCGAGTATTAGGGGTTTACCAGTTGTGGTCCTCCGAGTTTTAAACGACCTCCAATGGTCCTCTATGTTTTAAAAAATAACCACTCGTGGTCCTAATTCTTAAAATAACCCGAGTTTAAAATGACCAAGAGACGTCCTAAAAGGACCACGGGTGGTTATTTTTTATAAGATGGAGGACCATTGTAGGTCATTTAAAACTCGGAGGACTATAGCTGGTAAACCCCTAATACTCGGAGGACCATTTGAGGTATTAACTCATTTAGTATGTGTGCTATTGTGCATTATCAATTATTGTCTGTTAATATTCAACATTTTTGTTTGTTTGTCTGTCTAATGATGCCTATGATCTAATCTCACGGTTCACAGATCTCGGAGAAATAGCAAGGGCGAAATTCGACTTTGATGTGGTCGGGCACTACTCGAGGCCAGAAGTTCTGAGCTTGGTCGTGAGGGATCATCCATTGAATCCCGTAACTTTTACATCTGCATCAAACAAAGCGGAAACCTCAGCAAAGTAAGATGGACTACTAGCATATCGATCTAACAAGCCAACAGGCGCTAGATCTCTGCATCGATGACATGTCTCCGGTTTCTGTGTTCATGCACCATGTACATTATTGAAGAGTGAAGACCATCTATTCTGCTGGCTCATTCATTGTGCTAATACTTTGTTTATCAATAATTCTCTGAATATTTAATTTCAATGAAACCTCCAGACTCCAGCCTGTTGTTTAGTTCTTTTCATTTCTAGGTTCATCCTTTCTTGACATCCTGCCAGATTTAGTCTCAGATACTCCTTTTATTCCCTTCTTAATGACTTTTGGAGTTTTGGGTCCAGTGAATCAATGGAAGGATAGGGATGAAAATGTCTAAAATAAAGCAATAAATCATATAGAATATTGAACACACAAAAAAAAATAGCATATGACATGGTGCACCCATAAGACAACCCATAGTATATTAACCTCGTTCGTGCGGTAGGACTTTAAGGGTAGTAAAGTACTTTTTTTTTCCCGAGTTTTAAAGTAGCTAAATTTTGGTGACGAGGGAAATTTGCATTCACTATTTGAAGTTGTGTACTTGGTAAATTCCGTCTTGTGACCTAGGTTGCTCATAGCTTCTCCCAAAAGGTTGAATCCCCAATCCCAGGGGTCCCTCACATCCCGGCATGACAGAGCATTGGCTCGGCAAACAGGGTTGGTGCACACAATGGATCTGCCCACTTTAGGCATAATTTCCACATTGCCGCCATCGAGGTTCGAATCTTGGTCTCTTCTCCCAAATATTGCCTACTGAACCATTGAGCTAAGCCCGTGCGGGCTATGTTGCCCATAGATGACCAGCTCAAACCAAGAAAGTCAATATGTTACTCATGTAGTGAGTTGAACTTGTAATCTTATGTTATAATTGGTTATGCTAGAAAAGACTCTCAAATCTTGTTTGCTTGATGTGGTCTAAATTAATATAATTTTACTTTTTAACCCTTCCTTGTATGAAAAAAAAAAAAAAAAAAAAAAAAAGGACAAATGGAGAAGAATATACAAAATAATTTCATTTCTCTTGAAAAAGCTTTAAATGAACTGAGTGTCTTTGGTCTAAATAATCCAAGACAAAGCCATTATGTATGCCTTGGAAGAATTCAAACATGATCCCTACAAGTTTTCCTGGTGCCAGCCACAAACACAGCCAATGCCTATTTTGTGCAACCCATGCTGAACTGTTTGATTTAAGTACAGACATACACACTATCTTAGTGCGGCTGAACGAAAATAAGATATGCGATATGATAAAGATTATAAGATTCAGATAAGATATCTATGTATGATACGTCAATTTTTTCGGGATTAAGAAGTGTAGAGCTGTAAACATGTAGTATTTGACAAATAATGGAGAGGAATAAAGATGTGCTCTTGATTATATCTCACATGGCATTATTCCTCTGCAAGACACACATATTACTCATCAATAGTCAACAGGATTTTAGTCTCATTATTGAGGTTAAACAATTCAGAGTGTGTCCAATGGCCATATTACATTATTTTGACAGTATACTTTATATATGGTTGAATCATTTATTGATAAGCTTGTGCACATGGGGAGATCAATGAAATCCAAGGGTGGTGGGTGTTTGGTAATGATTGAGTAAAAGATCTTGTTTTGGTAAAACTGGCTAAAAAATAATGAACTCTTTTTCAAAAGTTACACCATTGTTTATAGTAATAGTAATCATCAAGATAACCTTGGTAATTACAAAGCTCCATATTTAATTCTTTGTGGGAGATGTTTATTGGCAGCTTTCTTGGTTTGAATCGGTTAACCATGAGCAAGCTAAGTTAGTTTACTGGTCACTTGTCAGTTAAGGTCACAAGACGAGCTTCACCCAAAGTGTCTTGATGGACACAAGTAAAAAATATAGAGATGGATTAACCATTGTTTATAGTAATAGTAATCATCACGATATTTTTAAATTAGCTTGGTAATTACAAAGCTCCATATTTGGCTCTTTGTGGGAGATGCTTATTAGCTTTCTTGGTTTGAATCGGTCATGAGCAACCTAAGTTGGTTTACAGTCACTTGTCAGCTAAGGTCACAAGGCCAGTTTCACCCAAAGTGTCTTGATGGACACAAGTAAAAATATATAGAGATGGATTCACAATGATTAAATGGGTGTTTACTACCTTTGAAGGATTCAACTAGAATCAAAAGTATAGTAACCCAATAGAGTAGCTCAAGTAGCAAATAAGCTTTCTTTGTGGAGAAGAATTTCGGGATAACTCGAGTTTGATTCCCACAAGACGATTCCTCCTGGGCCCGTGCCTCTCAGAGCGAGCTTACGACAGACGGATAAAGACCCAGATTTTTGCAATAAATTTCACAAAAGTTAAACTACTGTGGCCCTGTTTGGTAAATTGTTGTAACTAGTTGATTAGCTGTGCTGATTGTGTTAATTAGAGGGTATAACTAGTTGATAACATTAGCTGTTGTAGAAAAGTGTTTGGTAAATTAGCTGATAACTGTTTTGTATAATTTCTTTTTTGAAAAAGTTACTTGGAGTAGTTTTTTGAATTTTAGCATTTTGGAATTGCAAAAAGCTAATTAACCAAACATTTATATTGATATTTTAACTAAATCAAATAATTAATAGTAGTCAAATGGTATCCGGGTTGGACTTTCATTTGAAAGGTTGTAAGTTCGAGCATCAGTGGAGGTGTTATTAGCTCTCTGTGTTTCAGTAGGTTGAGAAAGTATATGAACAGATAATAGTAGTCAAATAAGGTAAAAATTCAAAATTGACCTATTAGGTCAATTTTTTTACCAAACGGAGCCTGTATCCCAGCAAAAAACTTAATAATAATTTCGATTCAAGTCTACTACCAAACAATTAGGTTACTTCTACTAAAATTCATTTAAATTACTAAATATTTGATTCTGATTCCTATTCCTGTTTTTAAACCAGACAAACAAATATCATTAATATCTGCTCCACTTCTTGACAGGAACACATATCAAACCTAAAGATTTTCCTAAGTCTTTCAGGTGACAAAATTCAACTCTCCAGAAAAGGTCTCACCTTGTTGAGGAGGATGACAATGAAAGCACCAACCTTTTCCCATGTCTGCGAAGCAAAATAATAAATAAAGAAATAAAATTAACCAACCATTTTCTGCCAAACACATCCTTAACTTCCCCAACTAAATCCACGTGAAAGTTTTTCCCTTTCCATCAATCACAGGTTCCTCAACTTTCCAAGAACCCCGTACTTGCAGGAAGAAACCATAATCTCAACTTTTTCCAAGCTCATGAGAATCAAACGTTTACCCCTATATCAAAAGTTTTAATTAATAAGAAAGACCTAACATACTTTCAAAAAAGGAAGACCTAACTTTACTTTTTTATATTTGTATTACGATCAAAAGTTATAGCTAGTAGTAAAATCGCAACTTTATTTCTTTAGAGCATCCTCGATTGTAGATTTTAGGAGGTTTTTTGTGGGGCCAAATGTAATGTAGGAAAGAGAGAAGATAAAAAGTTCTTTGAGGAAGAGTGGTTTTATGTGGGGGCCGCGTGAAGAGAGAAAAGGAAAAGGCATTCTTATTAACGGGTGTTCAACACAAGATGCGCCCCCACTGGGTGCGTGCACGGCAAGTGCCCCTGGGTGCATAAAAGCTTTTTTTTTAATTTTTTTTTTTTTTGCTCTAGCAGTTGTTTATTTATTTATTTATTTATTATTATTATTTTTTGTTTTTGTTCTCTCTCCTCTTTTCTTATAATATTATCACACATTTTCAAGAATTAGGGTGCTTGGCACTTACTGGCCTTCGCCCAACAACTTGCTTAACAGCCCAACTTTATTTCTACTTAGTAGAGCACCACGACTTTTCAATAACAGAATGCAGGACTCGACTCTCCTAACCTCAGCCCAAACACATAAGGCCATCCCCAATAGGGAATTTTGTACAGATTTTAAGAAAAAAATGATGTGTTGGAGAAGAGAGAAGGATGAGGTTGTTCTGTTAATTAGGGGATTTTGTCAGGGTTTGGGAGGGGGGGTGGTTTTTTCCTTTTCACTCATTTCTTTTTCCTAATCACATCTGCAAAATCTCCTCAAAATCCTACCACTATTGAGGATGCCCTAAGAAGTGAGTTGTCATTCATGAGCATGGCAACCTTGATTGAGACATCCATGGAACTTCCATGAACAACGTTGCATCATTATCAGATGTACACACAACTAACGTTATAGTGATGATGGAACGCCCCACAAACCACCTAGTTTTGTTTTCTGGTATGAGGACAAGGCATCTTGGGGGTGTCATGTGTCAACAAGTGATTGTCTTCAAGTGTTTTGGAGAGATATATATATAATAAATCTGTAAACTTTTCACTTCCCAGTAAAAAAAAAAAATAAAGTGGCAAACTTTGTACAATTCAGCTAAAAAAACAAACAGCAGAACACAAAATTTCTTTTTTTTTGGCTAACCAACCATCAAGAATGTGTGTTCTTGGGATTTGTAGGCAATGCAAATTGCAATAGACTTATAGACTATCCTTGTTAATGGTGGAAATAAACTTAATAAGAATTTGCTTCATTCTGCAATGATGCTAGGCTCGAGGGAGGCGAAAGTTTGATGGGTCCAGTTTTTGGAAGGACTAGTGAAGTCTTGGGAGGGGGTGGTTTTGGAAGCAGAAACTATGTGATCTCTAAGGTCTTTGATCATGTTGTATCTCTCGATTTCGTCTTCGTGTTCCCTTTTCCACGTCTCGTGGTCATACAAATGGGAGTATCCATTGCTATGAACCCCTTGGTTTTCTTTGCCCCCAGCTGAGAATTCCAAAACTATGCCTTCGGAGGTTTGTCTTTCCAGACAGATACTTTGTCTCGGGGGTTTTGCACAAGTGGACTTTCTCCCCGGTTTGGTTCGGTTTGAGTTGTTGTAAACCACGTTGCTCCATTCGTAGCTCTTGCTGTTATCATCCATGTTTAGTTCAATGGAGTGAAGGTCACTATCATCAGCTGAATCATCTCCGTCTTCTTCTTTGGTTTCTCGCTTCTCTTTGTCTTGGTAAATGAGGCCGGGGAGTGTTTCCCTTAAATGTTTCTCGAGAGCCTTGATTCGATCATAGTTTGGGGATTCACTGCCTTCTTCTCCTCTCTTGAACTTCAAATACGCCTCGAGCTCGGTTTTCAGCTCATCCACAGCTGCGTTTTTCTCCTCGAACTCGTACTTAGCTTCTGACAGCTTCATCTGAACTCTTTCCTCGCGCAACACATCAGCTAGCTGAAGCATTTCCCTTTCCTTTTCCACCTCCTCGCGAACCTTAGCTGATTCCCTCTTTAGTTCCTCCACCTCGGCCCTATCTTCCCCGATACCTCTCGCCAATTCGTCACACACTTGCTCCAATATTTCCCTCGCCCTCCTCTCACTCTCGAGCTCTTTCGTTGCCTTTGACACACTTGCCTTTGCATCAGCCAATTCCCTCCCGAGCTTCTTGTTCAGCCTCTCGGTCTGTTTTCTCAGCTTCTTCTCGGTCTTGAGCTCCCCGGCAATAGAACTTTGAATCCTGTCTTGCTCTTTAATCTTCCAAACCGCTTTCTCCTCCTCAAACTGCTTCAACACGAAATCAATGTCTTTCTGTTCTTGGATCAACTTAGTCACTTGAGCACACGCCCGATCAAGCTCCGTCTTGAGGGCTGCAAATAGGGACAAACAAGTAGCCTGCTGCTCTTCTAGACCCCAAACCCGACTCAAAACTTTGAGCAGCTCTTTCGAGGTCGTGAGGCCATGGCGAACATCCTTCAATCGCTGTCTGGTTTTCGAATTCCCATGTGGTTGTGGTTGTGCCTCATCAACCTGCATATTCATCAACACCAACAAAAACGAGCTCACCTTGGTGGATTATTGATTGGTTAAATTTTTTTTAGACACAAACCTTAAATACTATCTGTAACATGACAAGCAAAAACATCAAAAAACAACATGAGATGTTGGCTCTGATGGAAGCGAAATCAGAACCAGATCATGTTCACTGTTCCTTCCCACGTACAACGTATTTGTCCATTTCTTCCTATTAGTCACATATCAATTTCCTTTTTCATACTTAAATGGTGAGCTCCAAACATTCATCCCCCAATCCCCGATCGAAGAAAAACCAGAAAGGACTAATGAAACGAACAATCAGACACTGACCATGAACATTATGGGTAGCATTAAACCTTACCATATTTACTGAACTGCACAAAATAGATAAGAGAATCTGCCTGGGGGAATTGAATTTAGATATTTTTCTCTATGTTTCTTATAAAAACATTGAAATATTTGAGTTTAGCAGGAAGCAACTACCTCCATCAGACAAACACTTTGCAGTGAATGAGCAGGTTGCAGAATCTTCTCAGAACCTGCTGAAGCTCTTCTTCTATGGCTGCCCACTTTAGATCTTTCCATTTCCTGCTAAACCCAACACCAAAAGCTTTTGAATACAATCAAGAATTTAAGAATTTAAGAATTAAGAATATCCCTTAGAACAAGATTTAACAAATCTTGATAACTCAACCAATCAATTGGATGATAAAAATTTAAGAAACCAAGAAAAAATAAAAAAAGAAGCAAGAATCTTCCCAAGAAAAAAAAAAAAAAAAAAAAAAAAAAAGTCACTCTCCCCACCTCAGAAACAGGGCTATGAGAAGGATGAGACAATTGCAGAGGGAGTGAATTTGAAGCCAATTTGGATGACTTCAAACCCCTTCCTTTCCTACCACTCTCTCCTTCTTCACTCATCTTCTCCACATTCTCCTTTCCTCTAAGGGTACTAACCCCATTGATCTCCCACAAAGTAGCAGCCAATTTCCGCGCAGAAACCAAAAACTCTTTGCCCCTATCACCACCATTCCCCTCCAAATACTTACACGAATTAGCGTTATTTTGCGATGCTGGTGATGTCGAAGCATCCATCATCTTCCACATTGGCACCGGCGTGCTTGAACCCCCTCTCTTCCCTACTAACACAGCCCTTTTTAGCCGATAAGTCCTCACCAATGAAGAAGAAGAAGATGATGATCCTCCCCTCTTCCTCACCTTGCAACTCCTCCCATTTCCTCCATCCCCATTCAAACTTTGCCTAGGCATTTCCTTCTCTTTTTCTCTCCAATTTATATCTATACCCAAAAGTGTTACAATCCAATAAAATCTGACCACACTACTATTATGTATATGTTCAATGGGGACCAAGAATCTACCTTGTACTGCTATGCTTATAAATAGTACACTACAAGGTTAAGGTTGCTGAATCATTGAATCAAAGTCAAGATTCATTCAAGGTGATGAAAACTATGAAAGTGTTTGAAGTTTTGCAGATCTAAAGGCAAACACATTAAAGGGTGGTGTGCAAAGGGGTTCCTAGATAGAACAACAAGCTAAGCTGGCAACTCTTTTGCTTCGCACTTCGGATCTGTTTTTTGAATTTATGTGGTAGGGAAAAAATATAACTGTCAGGGTATAAAGATTGTTTCTTTGTGCTTTCCACCAGTCAAAAAAGAAGGGAATAATCAAACCCAGAAAAAGAAAAAGAACAAATTGAGAGGAACCAGGAAAAAAAAAAAAAAAAAAAAAAAAAAAGAGAAGAAAGAAAGAGAGAATCTTGATGAACGTACCCCCTTTGCTTGCCTTTAGTGCATATATGGAAGATTTGGAGAATGATTGGCATGCAAATTAGAGCTTAAAGTTTGTTTTGGCCTTTGTTTCAAACTCCCAGAGAGGGAAAAGCAGAGAGAGGCATGGAAGAGAGAGAAAGAGATGGCCAAAAATGGTGGTTGGCTTCAAAACTTTGATCTTTGGGGAGGAACACACACACAAAAACAAAATGAAGGAAAACGGGAGAGAGAGTTGAGGAGTGAATGCTTCCTTCTCTTTACATGGAAAGGGAAACGTTTTGGCGGGGGTGGGGATTGGCTTCCAAGCCTCAAAGGTAAGGGATTTAATTTATTTTTTTTAAAGAATATTGGACAAATAAAAAGAAAGGAAAAAATTATTATTAGTTTATAACATTGAAGTTGCAATCACTATTTGAGGGTGTTATAATCACTTTTGTAAAAATCGGTTTAGGCACTCTTAAACCGTGACGATTTTTCCCTAAGAGCATGCCTTGGTGATTAGCCGCCTAAGCGTCCGCCTAGCGCCTAATTCGGCCAACTTGACCTCCTAGCATTTAACTTAGCCGAGTTAACTCGTCCATTTCGATCGAGTTAATATGTTTGAGTCTTGTGGCTTCCTGTGTGATTGTGTTAAAAGTCACGCATATTAAGCACAAATCTCTCGCATATTAAGCACAAACCTCTCGCACATTAAGCACAATACTCAGGCACATTAAGTACAAAACTCATGCACATTAACATTACACACTCATGCATATTAAGTACAAATCTCAGGCACATTAAGCACAAGACTCACGCACATTAAGTATAAAACTCACGCACATTAATCAACCGCACAACCGCACGGGAAGCCACAAAGGCACTTGATCCCTATATATATAGGGTCAGGTTCCTGTGAGGTCAGGTCTTCCCGTGCGGTCAGTGCGGCATGCACCATTAGGTATGCATAAATGCATCATACAGTGTTCGAGAATACACCATTATGTGTGGTGTATTTTTTTTTGTGTGGTGTACTTTTTGCCATTTCATTCTGGTGTATTTTCGAACACTGTATGGTGCATATGCATTCCTAATGGTGTATGCCGCACTGACTGCACGTGAAGATCTGACCTTACAGGAACCAATATATATATATATATATATATATATATATATATATATATGTGTGTGTGTGTGTGTGTGTGTGTGTGTGTGTGTGTGTGTGTGTGTGTGTGTGTGTGTGTGTGTGTGTGTGTGTGTGTGTCTGTGTGTGTGTGTGTGTGTGTGTGTGACATATATACACCCGTAGACTAGTTTGATACTTTGAATCTTTGGATTATTGAAGTATTTGAGTATTTTTAATTTTTAATAGTGTTTTGATGTTATGACTTATGAATTATCATTATTTCATTTATTTGGATGTGTTATTTGATTGAATGTTGAAAACAGCCTCATTAAAATTGTCAAACTGCAAGTCTGCCACTATTTTTTTGGCGCCCCCTAGCGCCGCCTAGGCGCTAGGTGCTGCCCCGGCGCCCGACTAGCGTCTAGCGCCTACTGCAATCATGGTTATAATTTATAATAGTTCGTAAATTACACAACAAAATAAAATTAAACTTGTGACTTTCTGATAAGAGAGTAATACTACACCTACTCGGTTATTACTCTTTTGAGGAAAAATTATTATTATTATTATTATTTAAACTCCATTTGTTTAAATCTTGTCTAATATGGTTTTGTTTTTGGCTTCACAGTTTTGTTTAATATTTTTTTTTTTGGAGGGAAAAGGAAGGACAAAGTCCCGGCTAACAAAACAAACAGTCAATCTCCTCGGACACTCGATACCCCATTTGCATCTCTCTAGACACATCAAGAGTTCCAGTCAGACACATCAAGCCAAATCTGACCCATTATCCCGTTCCTAACAAGTTAACTGCAACTTGATTTTGTTCACGAAGAACATGGCAGCATTTATTATTCCAGTTTTTCCTCAAATGATAATCTCTAGCATGTACATACCCTCATATATAAACCCAATGATAACATTCTCATCAAGTTTAATATTTTAATGGTTTGGCAATGTTAAAGGTGTACTTCCACAAATTTTAAATATATAATGCAGTTCTGTATTAAAATTATAGAGTATATCATGATCATGTATAGTTGGGAAAAAAATGTTCTCAATCTAAGTTTATTTACTTTTGATCTTTCATTTTATAGTAATTTTTTTCTTATTTTTGTCATCCAAATTAATTTGTTTCAATTTTAGTAGTTTTAGCCGTTAACTCCAAATAAAATATATTTTATTTTAAAGTTAATAAAAGTAAAATTAAACTTCACTTTTTTAAAAGTTTAAAACTAACTGAATGGGAAGAGAACAAATCTTGGGAAAATTAATTTGAGGACACTCCAGAATACACAATAAAAGTTTAAACTAAATAAAAAGTGAAACAAATTAAAATTAATCGCCGCCAAAAAAAAAAAAGTGAAAATGAAACTATAGTTGAGGGTAAAAAATAAATAAAATATTCTCAATATTGAATGGAAATATTTTTACATTAAATTTGGATGTAAATGGTGTGATTTATGGTAAGTATCCATAAATGGAAGGGAAACAATAAACTTATTCTCAATGTGTAAAACGTTTATCACATGTTTTAATTCATTGGGAGAGAGAGAAAAAAAAAAAACAAAAAGTAAAGGGAAAAAATTACAAAGTTAATTTTTTATTTAGACCAATCTGAACATACTCACATACTAAGAAGTGGAGCGATCTTGAAGTTCCCATGCTTCGAGCTCGCAATGGAATGTGAGATGACTGCATGGTCATTGGGAGAACGAAAAGATCAGAGTCTTGGTGAGAGGACGATATGTTGTCCTTGATACTACCCTCCATTCAATTCAAAAAGAGAAAAAAAAAATTAAATTAATTAAATTAAAAGTAAAAATAAATGTAAAATTGTTCTAATTTGAATTATTTCTTCATATTGTCGATAACGAAATTTGAAATAAATAACATTACTTATATTTGATGGTGGATATTATATATGTATACAACCCCTAGCCATAGCTCAAATGGTCAATTAACAAAAAAAAAAAAAAAGGTTTATAAGTTTTGTTTTGCTAGCTACCGCGTAGTGTACAGTTCAAATCAAGGACCAGAGTAGCTAAGGCCGAAAGAAAAGAGAGGGCTTCTAAGCTAGTTAAGACACGTCTCGCAATTTACCTCATCCACTAATCTTTTATTCTTAAATTGAAATTCATAAATTATTTATATATATATATATATATATATATATATATATATATATATATATATATATATGCATGTATAATAACTATTCTTTATTATTCAATTACCATTCAATGTTAATTAAACTTTTAATGAGGAATTGAACGTGTCTAATCATGCAGTCATACTATCATATAACTAAACTTTTAAATAATGAACGTGGAGGCCGCCAACAAACATTTAATATAATTTATGTCCTTTCGCAACTAAAATTTATCAAATTTTATATTCTCGGATATAAATTTCGTAACATTGTAACTAACATGGGTGTATTCTTTTTTTTTTTTTTTTTGAATGCTACTAGCTCTATTACATTGTAGTATTTGTTTATATACTTTCTCAATCTACTGAAACACAGAGAGCTAATAACGCCTCCACTGAGGCTTGAACTTACAACCTTCCAAATGAAAGTCCAACCCGGATACCATTAGACCACATAGTCCTGGCAACATGGGTGTATTCAATCATGACTTTTGTAGAGTTTTAAAGACTTTTAAAATGATAGATTTTAATAAACTTTAATTGATTTTTATAGAGTCGTTCAAAATGTTTTAAAACTTTATAAAACTCTATAAAAGTCTATATAAAAAACATTCACGGACTTTTATCAACTTTTTATTTTAAAAAAATCTGCAAAATTCATTGAAATTCTAAATTTAATATATCCTTACAAACTTTTAATGATTTCGATTATTTATAATTTTCTTACAAAACATTTATAATATATCATAAAATTCTTCTTATTATATAATTTTTCACCCACATCAACATTCTTAACATTATTATTTTTATTCATAGTATGCTGAGACTTATATGCTAATTACTTATATATATTATTAATAAACATCAACAAAAAAAAAATATTTCATTAGAAATTCATAACAATATTGATAAAAAATTCATAGAAAAAAAATTAAAAATCAATATAAACAAGCAATAATGAAGTAAAAATAATATTATTTCAAATTTTTAAATGAAGATGGTAAAGTTTAGAAGAGAGAGAAAAATTGGTAGAGTTTAGGTATGAAGAAAATATATGATAATGAAGAAAAAAATAATTTTATTGAATTTAGATAGGTTTATAAAGTTTAAATAGGGAGAAAAATAGAGTTTAAATAGAGAGAGAAAATATTCAAAGTTGTTAGAATTTTTTTTTTTCAAATCTTGGGGTTGATGGTTGGATTTCAACTATTTATATTTGAGAAAGAAAAGTCTACAAAAAAATTAAAAAGTCTACAAAGTTCATAACTTTTTGAATACCACATGACTTTTAAAGACTCTTTAAAAGTCTTAATCGAATACCACATGACTTTTAAAGACTCTGATTTTATTTATTTATTTTTTAAATATGGCCTGGCCCGCGGGCCGGCCCGCAACCCGCGCAGGTTTGCCCGCGTGGGCTTTGGCCCTTCGCGGACCATGCCCGTTAGGCCCGTGTTTTCGCGAGCCTAATTTCTTGCTGCCCTAACCCGCCCCATTGCGGCGCGGGTGCGGACTAACCCGCGGGCTTCGGCCCACTTTGACACTCCTAGACTCTTTAAAAATCTTGATTGAATATCACCCGACTTTTAAAGACTCTTTAAAAGTATGAATTGAATACCTCCAAACTTTTAATAAAGTTAATAAAAGTCATTAAAACTCTATGAAAGTCATGACTGAATACACCCCTTAAGTCAATTATTATGAAAGATACAATAGCAATGAACTCGCTTAAAAAATATTGACAATAACAAATAAAGTCACTTGAAGAAAATATTGATAAAAACTAAATGTTGGTATATATTGTTGAGTATATAATACATAAAATATAAATACTTTGTCTAACTATCCACTTAATTTTTTTTTTATTGAAACGGAACACATGGTAAAATGGCTGTTAGCTGATAGCTGTTAGTTGTTAGCTGATTCTGTTAATTAGAGGGTATAAATAGTTGATAACATTGGCTGATTGTAGAAAAGTGTTTGGAAAATTAGCTGTTAGCTGATAGCTGATAGCTGTTAGCTGTTTGGTATAATTTCTTTTCTCAAAAAGCTAATTGAAAAAGTTGTTTGGAGTAACTTTTTGAACTTTAGCCTTAGAGTTCCAAAAAGCTAAATAACTAAACATTTATATTGATATTTTAACTAAATCAAACAATTAATAATGGTCAAATAAGCTAAAATTGGCCTATGGGTTAATTTTTTACCAAACACGGCCAATGTAATTTATATAACATATATGGAAATATCAGAGGTATTGAATTGAAAGCTAATAGGGATAAATAGATTGCAAAAGGCTAATATTATATTATTCCTAGGATTGGAAAGAATGCCCTATAATGCTAGAGATGCTATGAAGATTGTGTGACCAAACACCCTATTATTTTAATGCACATATAATCACTCTAAAGTGGAGAATAATCCTAACATTACCAGCTAGGAAAACTGGAAAAGGTATACAGCTTGTATCCTTGCACTAGGATTATTCACTCTTGCATGTAATATAATGTTATCATATTGGGATAAAGTATTAGACGTCTTCACATGTATTACTTCACCTACTAACTATTAACTAAAGCTCCATTTATAAATTAAAAAAAATAATTTCTAAAACATGATTTATTTTTTAAATAATATTTTTAATTTTTAATATTTGGTTGAAACTTGAAAGTTAGAAAATTATATTTTTTTATGTTAATTTATTTCTTAAAATGAATAGAAATATATTACAAAAATATTTATTACTCCTTTTGTCTGTCATGTTTACTATTCATTGGTCAAAACAACTTTATATTCCTTGCTTATTTTCTTTAGTTTTTTTAAATTTGATATTTTGTGTTTAATAGTATTTTTAATATAGATTCTAAATATATAAATTTTATATACTAATACTAGATTTAACATTATGAAAAATTGAATAAAATAATTTCAGTTAAGCCTCGTTAATCGAATCAGACACATAAAATGGACGAAAAGAGTATAAAATAATATTAAGGCCCTGTTTGGTAAATTGATGTTAGCTGATTGGGTTAGAGGGTATGAATGTATGACTAGTTGATAACATTAGTTGATTGTAGAAATGTGTTTGGTAAATTAGTTGTTAGTTGATAGCTGTTTGGTATAATTTCTTTTCTAAAAAAGCTAATTCAAAAAGCTTTTTGAATTTTAGCATTTTGGAGTTACAAAAAAATAATTAACCAAACACATATATTAATTTTTTTAACCAAGTCAAACAACTAATAGTAGTCAAATAAGTCAAATTTGGCTGATAAGCTAACTATTTTACCAAACATAGCCTAATGCATGTAACAACTCAAAACTAAAGGAATTGTACCTATATATATATATAGAGAGAGAGAGAGAGAGTGAATGAGTGTGAGAGAGAGAGAGAGAGAGAGAATTTTAAAAAATTTTGGACTGTGAAATGTGAATATAATTGTGTTGGATAAAGATTTTTGATTGTTTTGTCCAACCCAACAAGATCAATGTCTTCTAAGTAGTTTTGGAAGATATTTTATGTTAAAATTAGTTGTTTTTCCAATTCTTTTTCCTTTGACCATAATAACTTTTTTTATTAAATTTATTTTTCTTGAATAATCAAACATTGACTTTTAGAAGTCATTTTTTAAGTTTTCAAACGGTTCATAAATATATATGTATTTATTGAGTAACAATCTTCGACGTTTCTAATATTTTGATGAAAATACTAGGTTTGATATAGGATTATTATGTGAAGTTTTTAAATTACAATTCTACTTGATTAACTCAAGAATTCATGATGATGTTAATCAATTTATAGGTATTTAACAAATGTAAAGAGTTTTTTTTTTGTTTTTTGTTTTTTTTTTTGTTTTTTTGTTTTTTTTTTTAAATAAGGCAACTCATATATTAAATAACCATCAAATCCAAAATACAAGGTCGGAATATGATCCCAAACTCTAAGGACAGAAGAAAAATTAGTCGCCCGTGCAAACACATGAGTTACATGATTTGCTGACCTTTTGACATGGCGAACAACAACTTTTTCAATATCACTAGCAATAGACCGACATTGCTTAATAATAAGTCTAACATAAGAAGAGTCTCTACTAATAGAATTGAGATTAAAACTAAAATTTAAACAATCAAACTCAATAATATAATTATTCATATTACGCCCCTTTTAGCCACTTTAATGCTTCCTTTATTGCCATTGATTTTGCAAAATATGGATCACTCACAGCATGCAGCCATGTCGCGACGTAAGCCTCCTATACTTTTATTATAGTAAAAATACAAGTCGATACTTCAACTAAAAAAATATGTGTAATTAAGGGTTTAATATTATGACTTCCCAATTGTATGTAAGTTTCAAATTTTATTTTTTATTTTTAAGATGACGAGGGTGTGCATAAAGTATATTTTGTTTCATATGTAATAGTTTACAAATCACACAATACACTATAGAGAAAAATCACATTAGAAAAATTAGAGCTCGACTAAAAGAGTGTTAATATAAGAGGCTCTTTCAATACTAGTATGCATCGCGCAGAGAAAATACTAGTATTAATATAAGAGGCTCTTTCAAATTGGCACTAAAATGGGAATTCCAGCCCCAAGATTAATGCATTCGCTGCTTGTACCATGTGCTTTCTGCCTTGTGCTTGTAGTTCGACAAATTTCACTATGGACCATGATTTATGTAGTAATGTGGCCTATAAAGTAAGTATTATTCTAATTATACTTTAGTTTCATTTGACAATATTGCTTTGTTTTACAATTTCATTTTTTAGATTCACTAGTTTCATTATAACAATATCAAAATATCATTTTAATTCTACTACAGTTTCATTTGACAATATACATTATTGTATGAGCTCTATTTTATAGTTTCATTTTGCACACACACTAGTTTAATTATAATAATGCTAAAGTAGTGTTTTAATT
The DNA here is from genome assembly GCF_001879475.1 of Ipomoea nil. Classification (NCBI taxonomy): domain Eukaryota; kingdom Viridiplantae; phylum Streptophyta; class Magnoliopsida; order Solanales; family Convolvulaceae; genus Ipomoea; species Ipomoea nil. Next base: position 7,868,005 of record NW_017619273.1, on the reverse strand, counting down.
ACACTACTCTGTTCATTTGACAATATATTATTGTATGGTTTTGGATTCTAGTTTCATTTTACACAGATACTAGTTTTATTCTAAGAACATTAAAGTATCATTTTAATTATACTACAATTTAATTTGACAATATACGTTATTGAATGAGCTATGTTTTTCAGTTTCATTTTTCACACACACTAGTTTCATTTATACTAAAGTATCATTTTAATTCAAAAAAATTACTCTTTTTGTCCCTAAGTTATAGGGTAATTGTAGAATTTATCTCTGAGTGTTGGTCATGCTTAGTTTTCGTTTCTAAGTTATCATTGGCGTTGCACTATTCGTCCTTTTGTGCTCACTTTTCGTCCCTGATTTATACTAAAATTGCAAATTTCGTCCTTAATATTTTATTAGTAAAGAGAGACGAAAATTGTAACATCAATAATAAATTAGGGACGATGAGTGACTATGACCAACACTTAAGGACGAATTTTACAATTACTCTATAATTTAAAAACAAAAAGTACAATTTTTCTTTTTAATTTTACTACAATTTTATTTGACAATCATGATCCACATAGCACTATGGACCATGGTGCCTGTATAACAACCGTTGTAGTTCTTCACTGACTAAATCGCCCTTCCGGGCTTTTTTAAAAATTACATTCGCGTCCTCAATTCTCTGCCTTTTCGAATTACCTTTATGGCGCTTTCCCAATTATATTTCACCTACGTTACTTCGCATCCCGCCATTTTCCTCTCTCTACAGCCTTTCTCTACTCTTCAAATCGTTCATTCATGGAGATCGAAGCTCAATCGCAGAAATTGAAAGCTCCTTTTTAACCATTAATGGAAGGCAATTTTTAGTCCAAGTAAGGTATAGGCGCTCTCTCGATCTCTTAATTTCTCTCTTTGTAATGGAAGAAAATGGGCGAAATTCGGATTATGGTTCTCTCTCTGGAATCTGCAATCGAAGAGAAAGGCAAGCGATACGCTTTTACGCATTCATCATCAATGTAGATGTTTAGGTACGATGAATTCATAAGATTTAACTTCTTTTCCATTTTGAATTTACTTGTTGCCTTTCATGCATGACTTTCGGATCGCTCAACCTAGGTCTATGAATTGAAACCAGAAAAGAATAAAAAAATGATTTTATAATACTATAAGTTTAATTAACTAATCAATCAATTGAATTTTGAGGTAATTGTGAAATAATTTACTGATGTCTTGAGCTTTTGTGGAGAATTTTTTGAAGGGTGTAATTGTGTAAACGAGAGAATTATTAATAGAAATACAAGCAAAAATATTTATAAAGTGTATAATAGAGCTATTGATTGACTTGCTAATATGTTTCTCTAAATATGCTCGAGTTATTTTAGTGCTTGTTTTCTCTTCTATGGCAAATTATATTATGCACCGCGGTGCATAATCGATTATGCACCGCGCGTCTTTTTTTTAAATGAAAACTAACAGTATTTATTTCCGCCGTTTCGCACCCTTTTGCAAAAAGTAACTCTGTTATTCAGTGTCATTTTGTATACACTGCAGTTTCAGTTGAACACAACTACAGTTTCAGTTCGATATAACTATAGTTTCATTCGATATTTATAGACTCAAATATGTGAAAATGTTATTTAATTTTATTTTATATACACTATAGTTTCATTAAAACACAACTATATGATTATTTTGATATAATTACAGCTTCATTGTACAATATACACTCAAATATGTGAAATGTTATTCAGTTTCAGTTTATATACACTGCAGTTTCATTTCACTATAACTATAGTATCATTTTGATATAACTGCAGTGTCGGTTTGGATATACTGTAGTGTCAGTTAATGTTTAATACACCAAACAAACGGACTCCGTTAACACTAACGACGGGCCGTTTCTTTACTTAAAGAAACGGCGTCGTTTTTGACCGCGGTGCACATGCACCGCGGTCTATAATATAACGACTGCTCTTCTATGTTGCAACAACTAATTTTATTAGAAGATACTTTGAGGGTTTCTCACATGAGGAGGGTCACAAATCATTGTCCGCACGTGTTCAGTTGACCGTATTTGAGACAAGAGACTAAGGTTCGAAACTCGACAGCGACAGTGTGAGAAATTATGCTTAAAGTGGGTAGATCCCTTATGCGCACCAGTATTTTGTTCTGTCTACTGAGTCACTTAGTTACCGTGGCATATCTCTTGTGCGCACTAATAATTGGTCATGTCTACTGAGTCACTTAGTTACCGTGGCATATCTCTTGTGCGCACTAATAATTGGTCATGTCTACTGAGCCACTTAGTTACCGTGATTTACATATTTTTACATGCTCTGTGAGGTCATTTGGATGAATTCAAATGCACTATGACTGAATTTGTACGCATGGTATGGCAAATTGTCATGTTTTCTTACGGCCTGTTTGGTTGGAGGAAATTTAGGTATAGTTGAATTGCAATTCCGCGGAGATCACAATTACGCCGTTTGCTTGGAGGGAATTGCAATTCCCTCCAAATGTTGAATTACAATTCCAGACTCTCCCCTAGGAATTGTAATTCAGTGTTGAATTGGAGATTGAAAAGACATTTCTGTCCCTGACATTTATTATTATTAGTATATGAGCGCATTTCAATCATTGTATCACTTATTTCCTGTAATCTTATTTTGAATACCAAACACTGTAATTTGAATTCTTACTTTGTTCCTACCTTATTCTTTTCTCATTGAATTACAATTCTTTTCCACCCTAATTCATTCTTTTCAACGAAACGGTTTGTTATAGTTTTTCATGGTAATATTCTCTTCTTATTAGGTATTAGGTGAAAGAAATTTCCTTTGTTTTTAATTAGTTATAATCACATTAAGAAAATAATAATTAATTAATTGAAATAATTCATATATGAGTAATATTTTATTGTCATTAAGAATATTCCGTATTATTCAAAGTTTAGAGAGAGAAGGGGGAAAAAATAATTGTAGAAATTGTAGCAAAGAAGAGCTGGAGTGATGCATATACACGTATTGTAGTAAGATAAGAAAGAATCCAATGGAAGTGAAGATGGGGTGTGGGGCCCCATCAGCGGCAACAAATATTTGGGGATTTCGTGGCTGCCCTGACCTACCTGTCACTCTCTGGTTTTTTGTATGTCCTTAAATACATCCACGTCTTCATAATTCGATGGGGCCCTTTCCACATGCCCTCTTCCACTGCACGTGATCTCCGCTTAACACTTCCAATAAAACCCTTCCCATTGTTTGGTTCACGTGAAAATAAATTTTAGATGAAATTATAAAATTTAGGATCAACCAAGCATCTTGTCTTCAGATGATATGTAGTGATTTTTTCTATGTGAGAAGTCATGATATCGTTAGGTGGATAAAGTATGTTTGAACATATACTATAATGTAATAGAGTCAGTAGCATTCAAAAAATAAAATTTAGGATCAAATTTGTATAAGACCGTATAAATATATAATGAATCCTTTTTTTTTTTTTTTTTTGAAAAATGTATAATGAATCCTTATTCGTAAAACGGGTTGAGTCAGATTGGGTCAATATAAGAATATAATACTTATATTAAAACTATTTAATATTAATTTAGAATAAAATGCTTGTTACTTGTAAGGGAAAATGTATGGAGTAATACTTTTGAAGATAAATAACACTTTTACATTTGTATGAAAAAGTATTATATTTTCCTTTATAAATAATGTTGACAACTATTTGTTACTTAGGTGATGTAGTAAATACCCTTCATGTACATTGCGTGTATAGAGTATGTATGGAAACTGTATGAAGAATATAGAGTAAACACGAGAATTTAGCTCAAAAAGCATTGTTATAATTTTTTTTTTTTTTTTTTCATATTCTAGAGAGAAGGTAGATAAATAAAATGCCCAAAAGCTAACAAGAGAGAGTGTCGTGAAAAGGGAGAGACCGCTTCAACTTGTGAGTCAATAGCCCTTATATAGGTCCAAAGGTTGACATGTTGACTTTGACCTAAACCATTTAACCTTGATCCGACAACAAAATCAGAGCACAGACGTATATGGAAGTTAAAATCGGGATATATTCTCTATCAAAAGAAAAATATAATACTTTTGAGAAAAGTGTAATATTTTTTAATCAAAATATAAAAGTATTATACTGAGTACATTTTTTTTTTCAAAAGTATTATATTTCTCTATGTAAGCAATAAATATTTTATTCCTTATCAGTATTATATTTTTCAGTATAAGTATTACATTTGATCTTGACTTGATTTGTCTCATGAATAAGGATATCTAACACGGCCTCACACAAATTCTTGCTTAAATCTTAATATTTGAAGAAAATTATTTTATATATTATTTGGTCAATAGAAAATTTATTTCATGAGGGTTTGAATTCCTCAAAATTGTAAAAATATTTTATTTACTTTTTCTTTTTGGTATTCTTTTTTCACATACTTTAAAGAAAACTATTGAAAATGATTAGACAAAATTACTCCATACATCAATATTATAATTTTTTTTATGTAGGACATGTTAGTCATTATACTTATTATTTCTTCATAATTTTAAAGCAAATCAGACAATGAAATCAATATTACTAGTAATTTATTTTTCATCAACCAAACAATAAAATTAAAATTCTCAGTAATTTTTTACATAGAATTTAAATTTTATTCTTCTTCAATTATTTTCCACAAACCAAACAAACAATTATTTTTATTCTAAATGAAAATTTGTAGAGCGCAGCACCGAAACTGAAGTTGTAACACTAATGGCATGTTTGATTCATGAAATAGGTCAGGAATGGAATAACATTCCTTGGAATAGACCTATTCCATCGTTTGGTTGGATCATTTTGTCATGGGAATAGCATGCCTAGGAATGAGCTATTACCTTCGCAAGAGGAATAGCCATTCCTAGGGGGGGGCCTTGGTATTAGCTATTCCTATGCCCTTGGGAATAGCTTTTATATCACAAATATCAAAAATACTCTTTGCACATTATATAATATTTATATTTATTTAATAAATATAATGTATTATATAAATATATATATTTAATTAATTATAATTTTTATCTATCAATCTATCAATAAATATATATATTTAAATAAATTATCTGTGTGTGTATATATATATATATATATATACATATATATATATATATATATATATACATATATATATATATATATATATATGTATGTGTGTGTGTGTGTGTGTGTGTGTAAATAAAATAAAAAAAAATTAACTGTATAAGACTCCTTATTATGGAGCCTTGGCTCCTAAATTAAGTAGTCTGCCCATCTGCATGCTTAGCGGATGGGCATTGCAAGCTTGCCTAGCGGATGAGCATTGCAATTGAAATTATGGAACCTTGATGCTCATTTTATAGGAGCCTCAAGGCTCCATTCCTTACTTTTCCAACCGATGTGGGATAATTGAAAAAATAAATATAAATATAAATATGTATTTGTATAATAATAATAATAATAATAATAATAATAATAATAATAATAATAATAATAATAATAATAATAATAATAATAATAATAATAATAATAATAATAATAATAATTATTATTATTATTATTATTATTATTATTATTATTATTATTATTATTATTATTATTATAATTGTTATTCTCTCTCTCACACACACATGCATATACATGTATATAAATAAATAAATAAATAAATAAATATATATATATATATATATATATATATATATATATATATATATAGCATTCAGTATATCATAATCATATTCATCATCATCATCATTATTATTATTATTATTATTATTATTATTATTATTATGTATAAGGGTAATTATGTCTTTAAAACCTATTCCATTTCTATTCCTTTAACCAACCAAACACTGAAATACAATTACTCAAGTCTATTCCTTCAGCCAACCAAACAACAGAATACAATTCTTATTCTATTCCTTACATATTCCATTCCCTGTGGAATAACATTCCTATTCCCTCCAAATTCATTCCGTGAACCAAACGTGCTGTAAGGACGGTCAAGTAGGTGGAACAAAATTCTTGTATCAGAAGGTAATGAGTTCGTTTCTTGCCAATACTCTCTCGATTGAACCGTCGCACAAGATCTTCCTAGTGCGATTTATTTTTTCTATGTGGTTTGTATGTTATTACATATGAATGAAATTTATCGAGTGCATACTCTTAAATAAGGACTAGATGTGTTTAAAAAAAAAACTTTTGATAAAATTTCATTGCAAGAAACATTAAAGCCTTTGCTTGCGCTCTTATATTGGAGATTGGTGGAGGAGGCATCTCAGCTATTGTGATGATAATACATTCATGAATATGTGTGTTTAAATATATTCAATTTTAAGAGTGTGAAGTGAATGCCCAACTCATTTGTGATAGTGTAAAATTGATTGGGGTTACGACTATGCTACAAATACGTATATGGTGAACAAGTAGAATGACGCTTAGTTAGTCGGTCAATCGGATCGATAAGCTAGTCTGTCGGGTGAGGACTGAGTGGACTAAAGCTATGTTGTATTATGGAGAAGAAGATGAATACAAATGATATTGTGTTACACGGTAGGGAGTATCATTCTTTCGTCAACTTGACTTGGGACGATCTTTGAATCCACCATCTTATACTTAAGGAATCGGCTAACGACAAATATCTTTGCTTTAGCGTCATCACTCTTATACTTAAGGTCCAAAGATTCTCATAACTCTTTAGCTATTTCCAATTTACAATATACATTGTACAATGAGTCACACAAACTGTTTAATACGTAGGTTAGGCATAGGAAAACAAAATATTTCCAAGCCATCACTTCGCTAACAGTTTGAGCGTTAGACTCATGTTCCTTACCACTAGGAATCATCTCGGTCAAGAACCATGACATGCCGAGAATAACTAGGTTGAACTACATTTTAAATTGTCATCCTTTGAAATTCAACTCCTCGAATTTCCACGGTCTTTCAACCAAACCACATGGTACCGTCACAAGCACGTTCATCATAGGGATATACCCTTTGATGCTATCACCGGTCTCTGGACCAAGGTTCACCGAGGCTTCGGAATGTGCAACAATGTTTCCGCTCTGACCACTTGAATGTGCACCACGAGCAATTCAGATACATAACCCTCATAACAACAATTTTAATTTAGAGTTTAATTCTCAAAAAAAATTGGAATTAATTCCTAACAGATCAAAATTAACACTATCGAGAGTGGTACTCCGAAGATACTTCGAGCAGTACCCACGAATAGTTGCCTGAAGGTTACATAAGAATAATCAATTTTACTACTTGGTCAAACTAGGTCTCGGACAGTGACTCTGCGTAAGAAAAATTTGACATAACTTAGCCGGCGTACACGAGTCCAGGGGTGGAGCTACAGTCGAGGCAACTGCCCCCCACCCTATATATATATATATAATCCGGTTAGAACCATTTGCAGAACCGGAATTGCGGTCACCCCTATATATATATATATATATATATATATATATATATATATATATATATGTGGATCCGTCCATGCACGAGTCAAGCCTTTTCAAGCTCCCCTACACGCGAGAGAAAGGATCTATGCTATACAATTCAACATGCCTTTAAAAGGTTCTTGTATATATAGTGGTGCAAATCCACTTCCCAAACCAATGTGGGACAAATGTTTTTTCAAAGCCTTTACACCATAATGTTTTCAACTCAAATGAGTCTATTTTGAGAACCAATTTCTCATTTACCCATATTCATTTCGAGGGTACAATATATCAATCTCTTCGTCTTACTGCGAAGAACCTGAATCCACTTTGACTCAATCCAAATCGAAAGACCCCACATATATTTGTACCACAAAATAACCACTTAATATGCCATTGTATGCTAAAAATTCCAACACCTTATACATTTTAAGGTAATTATATTTTGGGAAAAGAGTCAAATAGCTTCCTAAACTTTATTAAAAAAGGCAATTAGGCCCCTACTCTAGGAGACGGCGAACATATAGTCGCCTTTTCCGGCAGAGTAGAAGGCGACCAATAATGGTCGCCTTTTGCTCTGGCATAAGGCTACCTAATTTGGTCGCATTCTCGTTGGTTCATCGGAGTTGGTTGGAGGGTTGCCAGACCTCTAATGACCTCTATTATAGGTCATTAACCAGTTTTTGGGCATCAATGCACCAAAATGGTATGTATATGAGTTTAATTGCAACTTTCAAAAGTTTAGGGGCCTAAATGAATTTTTCGAATAAAGTTTAGGGTCCTATTTAAGGGTGTGCTTAGTTGGGGACTTTTGTACCCTACTACGAGTTTTGATACCCATTATCATATTTGTTTGCCTACTTTTATTATTCTACTATTGAAATCAAATCTTTCAGTAATTACAAAACTCATTACCCTTTTACTCATTTATGTTTTAACAATGAAATAAAAAATATGAAAGATAAAAATGAAAAAAGAAATAAAAAGGTCATTGTCAATGCATTAAACATCGAATTTTAACACACACACACCAAGACTATGTGATCTAATGGTGTCCGGGTTGGACTTTCATTTGTAAGGTTGTGAGTTTGAGCTTTAGTGGAGGCGTTATTGGTTCTGTGTTTCAGAAGGTTGAGAAAGTAGCATTTAAAAAAAAAATACACACACATATTTTATTACCAAACAGAGTGGCACATTCTACTTAAACTCATTACCATTACCAAATATCAAGTATTTGATTCTCAATTTCCCATTATCATTCTAATTCCAATGTTTGAACGAAACACACCCTAATTAAATTGTGATGGGATAATTTAAAATAGAGTTTGTATGAATCGATTCTAAATAAAGAATAAGGACGATATAATGAAAATATATATATATATATATATATATATATATATATATATATATATATATATATATATATATATATATATATATATATATATAAAAGTAAAATCCTCCTAGCCAAATTTCCCCCCCAAAACTTAGAGGCATTTTTGCAATATCAAATATTTAGACAAATATGGCATTTTAATAATATTAAAGATTTTACCTTTCTTGAGATCTCTTATCATTTTATAATTTCAATACTAAACCCTTTTGATCTCATCCATTGTGTATAAATACACCTTATATGACCATACACAACCCCAACTAAGGTTAATTATTTTATTGATTTTTGCTAATCATCCTGTGATCTTCCACAGTTGAGGTTGATACGTGATTTGCACTGGTGAGGTTTCATTATCTTAGTTTCTTTAATTTTTTATTCTTTTTGGGTTTTGTTTTGTTTTTATTCTTTTGTATTTTCTGATTTTTAAACAACAAAAGTGGTTCGTAAGAAAAAATGTTGATATATTCTTTTCTTTTTTTGTCTATTTTTGTAGAGAAGATACGGATCTAGAAAGATTGATCGGGAAGCAATAGACTTCTAATCATCCTGTGATCTTCCACAGTTGAGGTTGATACGTGATTTGCACTGGTGAGGTTTTCATTATCTTAGTTTCTTTTATTTTTTCTTCTTTTTGGGTTTTGTTTTGTTTTTATTTTTTTGTATTTTTTGATTTTTAAACAACAAAAGTGGTTCGTAAGAAAAAATGTTGATATATTCTTTTTTTTTTTGGTCTATTTTTGTGGAGAAGATACTATACGGATCTAGAAAGATTGACCGGGAAGCAATAGACTTCTAATCATCATGTGATCTTCCACAGTTGAGGTTGATACGTGATTTACATTGGTGAGGTTTTCATCATCTTAGTTTCTTTTATTTTTTTTCTTCTTTTTGGGTTTTGTTTTGTTTTTATTTTTTTGTATTTTATGGTTTTTAAACAACAAAAGTGGTTCATAAGAAAACATGTTGATATATATTTTTTTTTGTCTTTTTTTTTGTGGAGAAGATACAGATCTAGAAAGATTGATCGGGAAGCAAAAGAGTTCCTTGCTCATCAAGATGATAAAGTTTTATGATCGAGGGACGAATTATGTGTATATGTAAATATATATAGACTTATAGAGGGAACCATACTAAGAATACAATAAAAACCAAAATGAAATTAAAAGCATTTTTTAGTTGTCAATATATCAAAGCATTGGACTTTATTTCGATTCAATTTCTCCATTTTTAAAGTGTACATTTTTTGTAATAAGAGAGTAGTTTGTCTTTCCCTTCAAGACGTTTTTCTTGCCATTTAATTTTTTTTTTTTAGGAAAAAAATGATTAAGTACTGTGGTTTTTTTTTTTTTTTTTTTCAATAGAGTATTATTTTGATTTTATTCTTCATTTGACATTCCTTGATATAAAATCACTTTACTAATGTAAAATAATGTTATTGACTTACCATGTTTGCTTCGATATGCTAAGCCATTTAAAATTTAATACGGAGTAAAATTTATAATTGTAATACTTCCGTAATAATATTGAATAAATATTAATCATATGTTTAGATTTAATAATATATTATATTAAAAGAATTATTTATTAATTTAATATAGTGATGGTTAATACGGGTAAACCATATATAAGCAATATTTTACCTTAAGAATAGTATACCTTAATTATAAAAATTCTACCTAATAATTTTAGTATTAAAAGTCATACAATAATTACCATAAACAATGTTTAATAATTGCCAAATTCTATTATGCAATAAAAATTACTATTATAAAATTTTTTGTAATATGGACACATTATTTTTATTTAATTATTTCGATTTAATAATATTATATCTTATGTATAAAAATTCAAATAATACTTTTAGTACTATTGAATATTGATTGACTAACAATTATTTTAATTATTAAGGCAATTAATGGATATTTCGATTTAAAAAGTTTTCAAATATATGAATTATACATAGTAGCATTGAATCAATTAGTAAGACAATTATATTAGGTAATCTAATAAATAACTTACTTTTTAAATTATATCTCATCTTTAATCTTTAATAATGAATATTTTCTTAAAGTATATACATAGACTACGGTTATCAATATAAAATTAAAAGTGTATATATATATATATATATATATATATATATATATATATATATATATATATATATATATATATATATATATATATAATGGATAATATTATTAGTACAAAATAAGTTATACTTACCTTAATAATTAATTATTAATATTATTACCTAATAATTATATATTGTTACCTTTTTCGGTGTAATTATTATGGTAATTTATATACATATATATTTTTATACTTAATGTATAATATATTGGCATGAAAAAAATTATACTTATCTTAATATATAATTAATTTTTAATATAATTTCCTTATTTTTATTAAAGATAATTATTTTAATAAATTTTCTTTCATTATTTTGTGTGATTATTATGGTAATGTATTTAAATTTTGGAAGAGATTATTACAAATATTATAATTAATATAAGTAATATAATTAATGAAATTATTATGGTAATTGTCACAATATTTGGTAATTATAATTAATATAATTAAAGAAATTGAGAAATATAAGATTTCTTCCCTAGAAATATTTGTGACAATTTAGTTTTTTTTTTTTTTTTGAATGTTACTGGTCCTATACATTGTAGTATCTGTTCATATACTTTCTCAACCTACTGAAACACAAAGAACCAATAATGCCTCTACTGAGGCTCGAACTCATAATCTTCCAAATGGAAGTCCAACCCGAGTACCATTAGACCACCTAGTCTTGGTGACAATTTAGTTAAATTACAATTAATAAAATATGAAATATAATTAAAGAAATGAAATTATTAAATTAACAAAACATGAATATTTCTAATCATACATACACTTATGCACTATAATAATCATGCAAAATTTAAATGCAACTTTTTAATTTTTTAAATGTAATTTTTAATTATAAATCTATCAATATAAATTATAATTAATGAAATTATATTATAGAATTTTCCTATTTTCATTTTAATAAATATTATGTGTATAGAAAATGAATTATACAATCATATAAGGAAATGCGTCGGATTAGAGTTTAAATTTATTCATACAAATTTTAGAATTTACATTTTTTTTATAAAACTAATCAAATGTTAATGTTAATAATAATAATAAGAATTTTAAAATCAGAATTATAAATTAAGTATTAGGGTAATAATTAATCTATATATATTATATATTATATATTATTATTATTATTATTATTATTATTATTATTATTATTATTATTATTATTATTATTATTATTATTATTATTATTATTATTATTATTATTATTATTATTATTATTATTATTATTATTATTATTATTATTATATAAAAACAAAATCATCCCTTTTCAAAAAAACAAAAAACAAAATCATCCAATTTCATTTTCCCGCCCAAACTTTTGTAGTAAAGCTTATTTGGTAAGTAAATGTCTAATGGAAATTAAAAAAAATCTATTAATTGGTAATATTGCATAATTGGTAACATTATGTATGGTATTATATTCTATAATATAATAATATAATTGATAATATTATTGTTTAAGTATAATAAAAATCCTATGTAATAATGTAATAATAAAAAAATAAAAATAAAATTAAAATAATAACAATAACAATAACAATAACAATAACAATAACAATAACAATAACAATAATAATAATAATAATAATAATAATAATAATAATAATAATAATAATAATAATAATAATAATAATAATAACAATAACAACAAATTTAATAATCCAATGGTACCTGGGTTGGACTTCCGTTTGGAAGATTATGAGTTCGAGCCTCAGTGGAGGCGTTATTGGTTCTTTGTGTTTCAGTAGGTTGAGAAAGTATATGAACAGATACTACAATGTAATAGAGCCAGTAACTTTCAAAAAAAAAAAAAAATAACAAATTTAATAATCCAAACAAAACTATATACAAAATAAATTTGTAAATGATGTGGGATCATTTTGATTCCACATTGAAAATGTTTGGAAAGATGAGCTCTTAAACTCCTCTATATAAGAGGGGCATTTACAAACATATAATTGCTTGCCCATTAATATGGGTAAGTATTGAGAAGTCCAAAGACTTTTTTATTTTTATTTTTTTATTTTTTTTTTATTTTAGTACTATTAACATGACAAATTATGCTGTGGATATGTGTCCACCTTGCAATGTAGACACAGTTCAAAAATTGTTCATAATTATTAATATATAATTCAAAAAGTTATGAACATATAGTTCTATAATTATGAACATAGTGTTGTGAACATAATTATGAACATATAGTTATGTAATCATGAATATAGAGATTCAATAATTGTGAATATGAAGTTAAAAATTATGCATATATATCTTTATAATTATGAACATATAGTTCAGTAACTATGAATTTAGAGTTCTGTAATTATAAATATAGAGTTCAATACGTACTTATGAATATGAAGTTCAAAAATTATGAATATATAGCTTTATAATAATGAACATATAGTTTAGTAATTATAAACATAGAACTGTGTCCACCTTGCAAGGTGGACACGGTTTCACAACATAACTATTCGATTGACCCTGTAACATGTAAACTTTCTCAACCTATTGAAACCCAACGTGTCAAAAGGCTCTTATTTAAGAAACCTTATCTTAATGGCTTCTTATTTTAGTTTTTTTTTTTAAAATTTTTTTTTAAATTTATTAGGGGGTTTGAGAAAGATTAACCCAAAATGTATATGAGTTGTTTTAGTTTTTAGCAGTTTGGAGCAAATTGCTAAGTTATTAAATA